>NW_008705566.1:1083884-1146230 GCF_000186865.1 Aureococcus anophagefferens | reverse complement strand
CCGGAGCCGGCGGCGACCGCGCCCGCGCCGAAGCCGCCGCCGCCGCCGCCGACGCCGCAAAAGGTCGCCGCGTACGGCGCGCCGGTGCCCGAGCCCGACGACGAGGAGTACGACGACGTCGACCCGCTGGCCGACGACGACGAGGACGCCATCCTCTGCGAGGAGACGCCCCTGTCGCAGGTCGCGGGCCTGCTCGTCCACAGGGAGGGCGAGCCCGTGCCCGGGTCCACGTGGCACGTCATCCCGACGCTGCGGTCGCCGCCGCCGGCCGTGACCAACGACGAGTTCTGCTACGCGGAGCTCGTCGACGAGTGCGTGAAGATGATCGAGGTCGTGGACCTCGCGAAGTTCTGGGACGACCGCGAGGGCCTCGGCGGCGACAAGGACGGGCCGACCTTCCGGGAGGCGACGAAACAGGTCAGCGTGGCCCGGGCCGTCGCGCTCTGCGTCGACGGCTTCGACGACACGACGCACACGCCGCGCGAGGCCGGGCTCCAGGCGCGCGGCGTGCCCTGGCCCGAGAAGCGCGACGACGCGGGCCACTGGGCCATGCTCGGCTACGGCCACGCCGCCGCGGCCATCACCGCGTCCCTGCTCGCCGTGGCCCGCCCCAAGGTCGAGTGGAAGGTCGTCGCGGGCCCCCACTACGCCTGCGTCGTCGGCGAGAAGCCGGGCGTCTACGTCGAGCGGCCGCCGCCGGGCCCCGACGACGAGCTCGTCCTCGACGACGGCACGGAGGCGTGGCTCGTCGACGCCGCGGCGCCGCTCCTCGAGTACCACGCCAAGGGGGCCTTCCGCGACGTCGTGAAGAAGAGCGGCTTCATGATCCTGGGGGGCGTGAGGGACGGCGACCACGTCGCCGTGCTCGAGCAGCGGTCCATCTTCAAGCGGCGGCCCGTGCCCGCCTGGGCGCCCGTCGCGTCGCCGGAGGACATGCGACAGCTCTGGGCGACCAAGAACATCGACGACGGCGACAAGCTCGGCGGCAAGAGCCGCCTCGACGCGCTGCCGACGCGGCCGTCGGACGCGCTCGGCGACTCGCTCCGCCTCTTCCCCGGCGAGCGCGCGGCGCGCGAGACGGCCGACAACAAGGCCGACGCCCCGGCCCCGCCCCCGAAGGTCGCCGGCGCCCGGCCCGGCGACTGGCTCGCGCTCAAGACCGAGGGCACGGCCGCGTTCCGGAAGGCGGGAAAAGACCGCGGCGCCGTCGAGGACGCGTACGTCGCCTACTCGGCGGCGCTCGACGCGCTGCGGCGCTGCGACGGCGACGTCGCCGCCGACCCCGGCGACGCCTGCGCCGCGGGCGCCGCGGGCGCCGACGCGGCGCGGTTCGCGGCGGCGACGTGCCTCGGCAACCGGAGCGCGGCGGCGCTCGCGCTCTGCGACTTCGCGCAGGCCGCGGCGGACGCCGAGGGCGCGCTGGCCTGGCTCGGCGCGCTGAGCGACGGCGCGCGCCGGGACCGCCAGGCCCTGCTGACGGAGAAGCGCGCGCGGCTCGCCGCGCGGCGCCAGCGCGCGACGGCGTCGCTCGCGCGCAGGGCGCCGCGCGACTGGCCCTTCGCGAGCGTCGTCATGCCGACGACGCCGGACCGGCTCCACTTCGCCGAGCGGGGCGCGGCGTCCCGTGTTTGATCGACCGAAAAAAAAACCGACGCCTTTCGGTAGGCGCGCGCTGCGCTGCTTCCTCGCGCTGGACTACCCGGGCCAGCTCGAGCTCGTCGTGCTCGACGACGAGTCCGAGGACGAGAGGAGCCTCGAGTTCTGGAAGGTCGCGAGCGGCCGCGACCGGCGCGTGCGCTACGCGTGCTGCCCCGCGCGGAGCTCGCTCGGGCACAAGCGGAACGTCGGCGCGCGCGAGGCGCTGGGGTCCGTGCTCCTCCACTTCGACGACGACGACGTCTACGGCCCGGGCTACGCGCGGACGCTCGTCGCGCCCGTCGCCTTCGGGGGCTACCAGGTCGCCAAGCTGTCCGCGTGGCTCGTCTGGGACGCGCACAGCGGCTCCGCGGGCTACGTGGATTTGGACGAGCGGGCGTTGACGGACGCGCGGGCGTGCCCCGCCATGCTCGCGCCGCTGCTCCGCAAGGGCCGCGACTCCTACGGCTTCAACTTCTGCTACGCGGCGAGCCTCGCGCGGAAGCTGCCGTTCCCGGAGATCGGCTTCGGCGAGGACGCGGCCTTTATCGCGAACGCGCTGCGGGCGAAGCACCGCGTCGCCTACGTGCGCGACGGCGCCGCATCCGTGCTCCACGTGCAGCACGGCGAGAACGCGTCGCGGTCCATCGCGCTGTCCTCGTGCGGCGAGCCGTTCCTCCGGGCGTCGCCGCTCTGGCCGTCGCTCGGCGCGGCGGACCTCGCGGCGACGGGCGGCGCGGCGCGCGCCGACGGCAAGGCGGGGCACGAGAACCGGGGGCTCTTCGTCTTCGACACGGAGCGCCTCGCCGCGCGCGGCGACGACGACGGCGCGATGGTGTCGCTCCTGAGCTGGGTCCAGTCCGACGCGGGCTTCGCGCCGAACCGCAAGGAGAAGCTCGGGCTGGCGTAAGGTTGTTTTTTTATTAAAGCGGGTGTTTCTCTGCTTCATGATCAGTGGGGTGCACCTTCAAAATCGGGTGCACCATTTTGGGTGCCGTCGCGGTGCTTGCGATGTTGTGAGAGCTGGATCGGCTGCCCCGACGACGGTGATGATGAACGGGGGTACCCTGGCTCCTCTGAAAGCATGCGCCTTATGCAAGGCCAGCAAACCCAGCCACTCATACAGCAAGACCCAGTGGGGAAAGGGCGACAAGCGCAAGTGTAAAACCTGCATCGAAACTCACCAAAAGGGGAAAGCACCAGCCAAACCCCCTGCTCCGGGTCCGACGGAGCCGACCATGCTCTACAAGGCCACGCGGATGGTCCTGACGCGCAAAGGAAAAAGCCAGACCTGGGGCTTCAAAAGTATGGACGGCGAGCCCGCCGACGCTCGGCACGTCGCGATCGCCCCGGTGCCGTTCCGGAGCGGCACGCGCGACCTGCGCCGCCTCGTCGAGCGTCCATCAGCGGCGCTCACCGGAGATTCCGGCACCTGGCGAGCGGCGGCGGCGGACCTCGTCGCCAAGGAGTCGCGCGCCGCGCTGCCCCACGGCGAGCGGATCTCGTTCCACCGCGACTCGGCGCTCTGCGCGACCCGGGCCGCGGCGCTCGCCCGAGATTTCAACCGCGCCGTCTGCTCCAAGGCCGCCTCCGTCGGCACGGTCGCCGCATTCGCCGCGCCGCCTTCCGTCGAGGTCGCGGCCGTCCGGATCTATCGGCTTCGGGACGCGCGCGCGCCCGGCGGGTTCCGCTACGCGCAGGTCGAGCCGCGGCTGGATACCGTGGTGAATCATGACGACCCCGGAGTGAGCGTGGGGAGTGACGCAGCGCACACGTTCTCCCACTACACCTACGAGGCGACGTCCGGCCAGGAGATCGTGCTCGGGCTCCGGGGCGAAGCCACGCGCTTCGTCTGTCCGCGGATCCACTCGATCCGACGAAGATTCGGAGGGAATGATCGTGGAGCGGCGGCGGCGCACGCATTCTTCCAGAAACACACGTGCAACTCCTTCTGCGCGTTCTTGGGGCTCCGGCAGCGCTCCTCCGCGGACATAGACCTCACGGCGGCCGACGAAATCATCGACGGCGACGAGGACGTCGTCGACCTTGCCGGCGACGCCGACGTCATAGACCTCGCGGGCGGCGACGTCGTCGACCTCGCCGCCGACGACGACTCGGACGTCGTCGACCTCGCCGCCAGCGACGACGACGACTCGGTCGTCGTCGACTTGACGGATCACGAGGACGTCGCCACGCCGGTGGCCAAGCGGACGCGCGCCGACTCCGACGACGAGGGCCGCGCGCCCACCGACGACGAGGGCCGCGCGCCCAAGCGGCCGCGGCAGGAAAACGTCCCGGTCTTCGACGTCGAAGCCGAGACGGACGAGCTCGCCGCGCGCGGCGCCGCGCGGCGACGACCGGCCGCCGGCATGATCACCATCGAGGACGCGACGGCGACGCTCGAGGCCTCGCTGGCGAGGGTGAAGAAGGAGAACGCCGCCCGCGTCCAGGAGGCCGTCGAGCAGAAGGAGGAGGAGAGCATGGAGTGCCCGATATGCATGGACGGCCGCAAGGACACGACCCTCGTGCCTTGCGGCCACGTCGTGTGCGCCGCCTGCGCGGGAGACGCGGCGACCTGCCCCACGTGCCGAGGCGCGGTCTCGTCGACGATGCGCATCTACCTCTAGTTTTGGTCAGAGAATAAGGCGGGCCCAGTGCGTCGAGCTTATGTTATCGGGGCCGAAGTACCGACGGTGTCGGCACTTGTGTCGGCGCGCGCGCATGGCGGCAGGCCTTGCCGTTCGGGCCCGCGTCGCGGCGACTCAAATCGAGCTCGATTGCCAACACCAAACCTCGGCCGCCGTCGAGGAGCGCGCGCGCGCCCGCAGCCGCCTCCGGGAACCGACCGGAAAGCAGCAACCATGCCGCTCATCGAGAACGACACGGGCTACGAGCAGGCGATGATCGACCTCGCCAAGGCCGTGGAGCTCTGGGGCGGCGAGGCGTCGATGATCGCCGGCTGGCGCACGGAGCTCTACGACCGGCCGACGGGCAACAGCGCGGGGACGACGGACCGCTACTTCTACGACACGTCGGGCAAGAAGTTCCGGTCGCGGGCGGAGATCGCGCGCGCGCTCGGCCTCAGCGGCGCGCCGGCCGTGCGGATCAAGGGCGAGGGCATGAGCGGCGCGCTGCAGCCGGGCGAGAAGCCCGCGACGTTCCAGTTCCGCTGGGACGACGGCTCCGAGGAGGAGGGCACGCTGAAGTCGCGGGGCCTGACCCGCGACTTCCTCGGGAGCTCGAAAGCGTTCGAGATCGGCGGCGACTTCCGCGAGTTCGACGCGCGGAACGTGCTCGGCGACACCAAGGTCTGCCGGCCCGCGCGCGTGCCCCGGCGCTGGCGGCCTATATTGGAAAACTTTTACGTGCTGCCGGCGACGCGCGAGCCGAGCGGGCCGAGCCACGAGTGGCCCCGGTGCAACTGCGCCTACGACGCGGAAGCGGGCAAATCGGGCTGCGGCGAGTGCTCCGACTGCGTGAACCGCGACCTCTACGTCGAGTGCGCGCTGGACTGCTGCGGCGGCGGCGAGCCCCTGGACGCGGAGCCGGAGACGTGCGTCGAGTGCGCGCCCGCGCGCGCGGCGCGCGCGTCGACGCGGCAGCGGCGGACCGACGGCCGCCGCAAGCCCTGCGGCAACACGGTCATCCAGCGGCGCGCCTTCCCGCCCATGGAGATCTTCGACACGGGCGACGACAACCGGGGCTTCGGCCTGCGGTGCCGCGTCGACGTGAAGGCCGGGACGATGCTCGGCGAGTACCGGGGCGAGGTCATCGACGCCGCGGAGCTCCAGCGCCGCAAGGAGACGCGGGACGCCGCGGACCCCTTCTACATCGCGGCCCTCGGCGACGGCCTGGCCATCGACGCGGGCCGCAAGGGCGCCTACGCGCGCTTCGCGAACCACTCGTGCGCGCCGAACTGCGCGTTGGAGAAGTGGCGCGTCGGCGAGGAGCCGCGGCTCGTGCTCGTCGCCCGCGGCGCCATCCCGGCGAACACGGAGCTCACCTACGACTACAACGCCGGCGGCGGCGTCGCCGACGTGACCGTGGCGCAGCAGTGCCGCTGCGGCGCGCCGAACTGCGCGGGCGCGATCGGCGCCAAGGTCGACAGGGACCAGCTCGTCGTCCCCCGCGGCTACGTCGAGGACGACCCGGACGCGGAGAGCGACGACGACGACGGCGCGCTCCGGCCGGCGGCGACGCCCATGGGGCAGGTCGAGGGCGGCTGCCGCTCGTGGACCGACGACGAGGTCGACGCGCTGAAGGAGGCCGTCGCGGCGCGGGGCACGCGCGACTGGGAGGGCGTGCTCGCCGACTACTTCGAGCACACGGGCCGCACGAAGTCGCAGCTCGTGTCCAAGTGGGCCAACGTCAAGAAGCGCGACGCGGCCGCCGCGGCCGCGGCCGACGCCGCGAACGACCGCCTCGCGGGCGGCGCCAAGAAGCGCAAGCCCAAGCCGGGCGAGCCCGCGCCGCCGAAGAAGAAGAAGAAGCCCGCGCGCAGCGCGCCCGTCGCCGCCGCCGTCGACGGGCCCCTCGCGGCGGCCTGGGCGGCGGACGCGCACGCGGCGCTCGTCGGCGCCGCCGCGGCGCCGGGCGCGGACGCGGGGCTCGAGCTCGCCGAGGCGCTCTTCGCCGCGGCGACGCGCGCCGACGAGCGCGCGGGCACCAAGGACCTCCACTGCTTCTGCCGCCTGCCCGAGGACTGCGCGATGCCCGACGCCGAGGGCGAGCCCATGGACGGCGACGCGGCGCTCGTGAACTGCGACGGCTGCGAGTGCTGGGTCCACCCGCGCTGCGTGCGCCTCGCGGCGCTGCCGGACGACGACGCGCCCTTCTTCTGCGCGACGTGCTGCCTCGAGCGCGGCGACGCCGCGCCGTTCCGGCGCATCGGGGAGGAGCCGGGCCGCGTCTGGAAGACGTGGGCGCCCGCGGCGACGGCGGAGACGGTCGCGGCCGCGCTGGTGGCCTTCGAGGCCTCGGGCAAGGCCGACGCCCTGCAGTACGCGCGCCTCGCGCGCGACTTCGTCGCCAAGGTCGGCGCCGAGGCGGAGCGCTGGGCCGGCCGCTGCGACGCCGCGCTGGCGTCGTCGGCGAAGCCCAAGGCGCTCGCGGAGCTCGTCTGCGAGGGCCAGACGCTGGAGGTCGTCGACGAGCCGCGCATGGCCAAGGCGAAGGCGGCGCTCCTCGCGTCGCTGGAACGCGCGGCGGCCGCGGACGTGTCGACGAGCGCGGAGTCGCCGTCGTCGTCGACGACGCCCGCCGACGCGCCGGCGGCCGAGGCGCCGCCCGACGCCATGACCGACATGCTCGGCTTGCCCTAGGACGCTCGTTCGCGCGAGCTCGTAAACATGACGGATGCTCACCACGTTGAACTCACGTTGACTCTGTTCAAACGCGAGCTCTGCGACGATAGTGGTCTCCGGCGGCCACGCCGTTGCTCGCGCGTGCTCGCCCTCCTTTTGCACAACCATGGCCGACCTGCCTCCCGAGTCGTTCGGCTTCGAGGGCTTGGGCGGCGCGAATTGGCTCGACGAGTCGTCGCTCCCCATGGGCCTCGACTCGCCCATGCTCCTGGGCTTCTCGCCGCGCGGCGCGACGCCCGGCCGGCGGCAGCAGTCGAGCCCTGGCGCCCTGGCCGCCCTGGCGCCGAACATGCCGAGCTTCTCGCCCGGCGCGACGGCCAAGCCCGCGCCGAAGCGGCGCAAGGCGCGGGCGAAGCCGAAGGAACGCGCGGCGCCGCCGCTCGAGCGGAGCGGCTCCGCGCAGCGCATGCCGCCGCCGCCGCCGCGGCGGTCGCCGCGCAAGTCGCCGGCCGCGTCGCCCACGGCCGCGTCGCCCAAGGCCGCGTCGCCCGGCGCCGCCGCCCGGGCCCGGCACGACCGCGTCGGCGACACCTTTAACCTCGCGAACCTCGCGCGCGTCGCCGCGGCGCGGCCCAAGAGCCCCGTGCCGCGGCGGAAGACGCCGCCGACGCGGACGCTGCGCGTGGGGCCCTTCGACGCCGCGAGCCGCGCCCTCGTCGTCGACGCGGGCCTCGACCCGGAGCGCACGGTCACGGTGCCCCCGGGCTTCAAATGCGCGGACCTCTACGAGGCCATCGCGCGGCCGTGGCGCGGCCTCGACGGCGTCGTCGTCCTCGGCGCGAGCCGGGGCCGGTGCGTCTACAAGTTCTGGCCGCGCGCGCCGCCGCGCGCGTCGCCGCCGCGCGACACGCGGTCGAGCTCGTGCGCGGACACCCAGATCGTCCCGAGCTCGTCGGACGACTCGCGCGACGGCGTGTCGTCCCTCTCCTCGGCGTCGCGGGACCGCGGCACGCCCCGCAAGGCGTCGCCGTCGCCGCGGACGCACCGGGTCACGTCGTCCGCGGGGCCCCTGAAGCAGCGGCCGCCGCCGGACTCGCCGGGCGACGACGACGACGACGCCGACGCCGCGGCCGAGGTCGCGCGCCTCGAGGCCGCGCTCGCGCAGGCGAAGCGCAAGGTGAAGAAGCGCAAGGCGCCGGACACGCCCGCGGCCTGCTGGCCGGTGGTCGTCTCCGACACGACGCCGCTCCTGTCGCCCGGCGCGCTCACGAACACGTTCGCGGGCGAGACGCCGGACTTCGACTTCGGCGCGTCGCCCCCGGCGAGCTCCGCGAAGCGCCGGTCCGCGTCGCGGTCCGCGTCGCGGTCGCGGTCCTCGGGCGGCTCGAGCCGCTCCGTGCCCTACCGCACGCGCCCGGACGCGCCGAAGCCCCGGCGGCTCGTGTAAGGCCTTTGTTGTGCTAGTTTAGGAGGGCCCGCTGCGCGGTGGCTTGCAGCGCGCGGATGTCCGCGGACGTCGCCTCGATCGCGCGTTGCAAGGCGAGGGCGCCGTCGACGAGCGCAAATTTGTGGATGGCGCACAAGAGCCAGATCAGAGTGATGAGGGTGTCATTGAGGCAATTCACAGCCAGGACGAGCCGCTCATCGTCCCGTTCGTCATCGTCATCGTCATCGTCGTCTCGGCAGCGGTAAGTATACGCAGGCACCGTGGCGAGGAGCACAGTGTAAGCCGCAACGAACGCGGGGTGAAAGACGAAGCCGTCGGCGTGGACAAGCTGGAGATGAACCCAGAAGCAGTAAAACGAGATTGGAACCATGAGGAGTAAGTTTGCGGCGCCCACACAATGGGCGGCAAACGCCTGGTCTCGCCAGAGCAGGACGCAGCCTGCGAAGAGGACGGCGGCTTCGAAGACGTAAAAGCACGCATTTCCCACACGCCGCCGACGCCGCAGACCCTCAGTTGGAGGACACGTGTGGTTAAGCGCTTTGTCGCAGTCGAAGTCCTTCGCCGCGCCCCCGCGCCGCATGTGCTCGGTGCGCAGAATTTCGCACTGACTGCATTTGCACCACACCGCGCGCGCCTGCTCGCAGATCGTCGCGTTTGACGCGCCGCCCTCGACAGCCCGCGCGCCGGCGGCGCGCGCGCCGGCGGCGCAGAACCACAGGAGCATCAGGCGGCTACCGAAAGCCATTCTGGAGTCGCCCGGTCGAGCGGGGCGGTGGCGCGCGCGAGGGGCCTGCTCTCGATGATGAGCTCGACCCAGTTCGTCTCGACCGATTACGATGCTGGAAGGTTTTTTGTTGCAGTTACTAGTAATGCTCGCCGGGGGGCTTCGGGGGCGTTCGGCGCCGGACTTCGCTTCGACGCGTCGCCCCCGGCGATCGGCGCCGCTCCGCGCCGCTCCGCGCCGCGCGCTCCGTGTCGGCGGCGGCGCTCCGCTTCGTCTGGCGGCCGGGGTCGGGCCGCTCCCTACCCTGCCCGGTCCGCACGCCCCCCCGGGCCGGGCCCGAACACTGGTACTGGAGCGCCGAACGGTGGCGACCGGGCCCGTGTCAGCTGTGTGCTGCTGTGCGCCACCCTTGCTCCCCGGCGGCGAAAAGCCGCCCACCGGACGGAAAACGCACAAAGGCAACCCAAAGTCCCAAAGGCAACGCTCAGCGACACTCTCTCTCTCGTCGAATGAGTGGCTCCAGGGAGGTCCGTTCGTGTCCTCGATTTTGGATGGCACGTGATCTTCGGGGTTCCGGACCAATGCTGTTGGCAAGAGCAGCTCCTCGTCTCAAGCTCCCGCTGCCCAATCGACGGGCTGCGATTGCGATTTTCGTGAAAACAACACTTCACCCTCTTCATCGGCTTATTGAGTTTTGTGACCGGCCACAGACAAGAGGCTGGCACAGACGTCCTCGCTGCGGCGGTCTGCCAATTGAGGAAGGCAGCGCAGATGGCCGCGGTCGCCGTCCCCGCGGTCACGCCCCCCCTCGGGGCGCCCCCCGCCAAGTTCGAGCCCCCCCCGCCCGTCGTGTCCGCGTCGGAGGAGAGCAACGACGGCGACAATTCCACGGAAAACGGGGCCACGGACGCCGGCGCCCCCGAGGCGGCGACGTCGTCGTCCGGGCGCGTGACGCGCCTGAGCCGGCGCGCCGCCGAGTCCCTCGAGTCCGGGGAAGGCGGCGGGGACGCCCCGGAGCCCCCCGCCGGGGGCGACGGCGCGCCGAAGGCGCCGCCGGCGAAGAAGCAGCGGCCCGACCAGCGCCGCGGCAAGTGGACGGCCCCCGAGGAGGCCTACGCGTCGCTCGTCATCGACCACTTCATCAACGGCAAGGCGCCGGGCTGCACGGGGGGCGAGTCGCTACGCGCGCTCCTCGCGGGCCTCCTCCGGTGCACGCCGATGCGCATCACGAAGAAGTTCAGCCGGACGCGCATGATCGGCAAGAGCTCGTTCAAGAAGACGAGCGAGCTCACGGCCCAGGAGCGCGTCGAGCTCGACGCGGCGCGGTCCGCCTTCCTCAAGATGGGCGGCCACAAGGAGAGCCGGAAGCGGCCGCGGTCCGACGCGGACGCCGCGCAGCACGACTGGCTCACGAGCGGCTGCGACCCGACGGCCTGGCAGTTCGAGGACGCGCCGGACCACAGCCTCCACGGCGGCGTCCTCGACCTGAGCCTCCAGTCCGCGTCCCTCTCCGGCTCGCGGTCCTGGAGCCAGTCGAACCGGACCGTCCGCGTGGCCGTCGCGCCGACGGCGTGCGGCTACGCGACCAAGGAGGGCAAGACCTGCGTCCGCGTCGTCTGCAAGAGCGACCCGAACCTCCTCGCCGTCGTCGGCGGCGTCTTCGCGCGCCACCGCGCCTTCATCGCGACGCTCCACGTCGACACGGACCCGAATCTCGTCGCGAACGTCCGCGCGGAGCTCAAGACGTGCGCGACGGGCGAGCCCCTGCCGCGCGACCAGCTCGCGACCCTCGAGCGCGCCCTCATCGCGGCGCTGTCGCCGGCGGCGCCGACGCTCTCGGCGAGCCCCGCGGCGCTCTCGGCCGCGTCCATTTCCGCGGCGTCGTCGCTCCTGTCCGTGTCGACGGCGACGGCGTCGGGCCCGCCCGTCCGCGGCCCGCCGCCGCCGGCGGCGGACCGGCCCCGCGCCGTCTCCGCCGAGGCCGCGTCGGAGACGGCGGCGGAACTCGTCGCCCTCGCGCGCGCGGCCGCGGAGCCCGCGCGCGGCCCGCCGCCGCAAAAGGCGCCGCCGCGGCCCGCCGCCGTCGCGCCGCAGGAGTTCAAGGGCAAGGACTTCTTCAAGGTCCACCAGCCGCCGAAGATCGTGCCCCTGACGCCCGCGGAGCTCAAGAACGTCCTCTCGGGCCTCCAGTAGCCCGAGACGCCCGCAAGAAAATCATACCGAATTCACGCCGGAATTTCAAGGAAGTAGCCGCCGCCCGGAGCGCGCCGACGAGTACCCCAAATTGCACATACACACCCTCGTCCGGCGCCCACCCGAGCCGCCGCCGTTTGAAATTGCGGCCTTTACACGCTGGGACCTCGCTGTCCCGCGCCCTCGACCCCCTTGCCTGCTCGCGTCGCGGCCCGCGCCCACACCGCGCCCGCCGCCGCCCTGTTGTCCCTGTTGTTCACTGTTGTTGAACTCACATCGTAATCACATGTCTGACAAGAAAGCCGACTCGCGACGTGCACTTCAGGACTGGTGGGGGCAGTGGTAGTCTCGATTGGCTTCTAGGGCTGATCTGAATTTTTTGGGAAATTTCGAACTTGAAGCACGAATCAAAGTTTACTCGAAAACCACCAGCGCCGCAGAGCAAACTATGGCGCAGCGCCTCGACGCCGCCCTCGAGAGCGAAGCCCAGTACCGCGACGAGAACGTGGCCTGCCTCGACGACGCCCAGCTCGCGCTCTACGAGGCCTGGCGCGCGCGGCGCCTGCGGCGCGTGCTCAAGAGCGAGGTGTCGGCCCTGTTGCGGTCCGGCGCCGCCTTCGAGCACACGTTCACCCGGGAAGCCCTGGGCCTCGAGCTCGCCCTCGTGGCGGCGGGCGGGCGCACCTGGGTCGCCATCGAGCGCGTCCGCGACTCCTGCGAGCTCCGGGACGCCCTCGAGCCCTTCGACGAGATCCTCGCCGTCGAGGGCGTCGTCGTCGAGCCGCCCGACGAGGCCGCGTTCCAGGCGCTCTGCGAGCTCATCGCCGGCGCGCCCCGGCCCCTGACGCTCACGCTCCTGCGCCGCCGCGCGACCCCGCCGACGCCGTCCGCCGTCGTCGCCGCGACGCGCGCGGCGCCGCGGAGCCCGAACCGCGGCGGCGTCGCGCGGCGCACGTCCGACGGCGCGGTCTGCACGCCGTCGCCCGCCAAGGAGCGCTGCGAGCCCGACGGGTCCGCGCGGCGGACGACGCGGCGCATCGTCGCGCTGTCCTGGGACGCGGCGCGCGCGCCGCCGTCCGCGGCGGAGCTCCGCCGCTTCTTCGGCGCTTACGACTTCGTCGTCGCCGCGCACGTCGCGGGGCACCGCGCCCTCGTGCTCGTCACGTCGGAGCGCGCGGCCCGGGACGCCGTGCGCGCCTGCCGCCGGAGCTTCCCGGCGGGGGCGCTCCGGGCCCGCGTGCTCGGCCGCGACCGGAAGGTCGACCCGCGCGAGGACGACATACGGGCCAAGACGCCGGGCCCGACGCACGTCGTCGACCGCATCCGCTCCGCGCGCAAGCTCCAGCTGCGGTCCTCCATGATGGGCGAGCTCTCCGACGACGACGACCTCACGTCCTCGAGCGAGGAGGAGGACGACGACGAGGAGGACGCGACGGAGGCGCCCGCGCCCGCGCCCGCGCCGCGGACGCCCGCGATGAGCGTGTCCTTCGCGTCCCCCGTCGCGAGCACGAAGGCGGCGGTGGAGACGCCGGCCGCCGAGCGGACGCCGGCGGCGGTCGCGCGGCCGCAGGCCAAGGCCGTCATGGTCGTCGCGACGGCGCGGACGGCGTCGCCCGCGGTCTCGACGCCCGGGGTCTCGACGCCCGGGACGACGCCCGCGAAGGCGCCGCGGGGCGCCGCGACGCCGACGCCGACGCTCCCGGCCCCGGCGCCGAGGACCGGGACGCCCCGGACGGCCGACGCCGCGGCGCCCGGCGCGGCGACGCCGGGCGGCCCCGCGACGCCCGGGCCCGCGACGCCCGCGCCGACGCCGCGCGAGACGCCCATGCTCTCGGCGCTGCGGTCCGCGCGGCGCGCGTCGCTGGCGCTGACGCCCGCGGAGGCGCCCCTCGTCGCCGAGGTCGCGGTGATGAACCGCGCGGCCGCGGCGCCGCCGGAGCCGGAGCTCGTCGCCGTCGCGGCGACGCACCGGGTCGGCGCGCCCGTGGCGGCGGCGGAAGCGCCCGCGCGGGCCGCGGCCGCCGCCGCGGCCTCGGGCGGCGGCAAGCCCGCGCCGCCGGCCGCGGCCGCGGCCGCCGCGCGGCCGCCGCCGCTCTCGGCGCCGCCGCCGTCGCCCGTCAACGCGCCGCCCGCGCCGCCGCCACCGCCGGCCTACGCGAGGCGCGGCGCGCTGTCGGCGCTCCACGAGGAGACGACGCTCGCCCAGGCCGAGGCGGCCGCCGAGCGCGACCGCGCGATCCGGGCCGAGCACATGCTGCGCATCGCGCTCCTGCGGCCGGCGAGCGACGCGTGGCGCGATCGCGCGGTCCTCGCGGAGCACAAGCTGCGCGTGTTGGGCCGCGCGGCGGCGTCCTGCAGCCGCCGGCCGCCGGTGACCGCCGGCCGCTTCCACCCGGTGCTGGGGGCCGCGGCGCCGCCGGCGACGCGCTTCGCCTACGGCGGCCACCTCCGGCGCTACGCGGCGCCGTCGCCGGCCCAGCGCGAGGACCACCTCGGCGCCTTCATCAACGCCCAGCTCGTCGGCCTTTCGCGCGACATCAAGCCCCAGGGCGCGCCGCAGCAGCAGTACCAGGTCCCGCGGCAGTACCACCACCAGCGCGCGCCGACCTACGCCGCGGGCGCTCCGCCGGGCTACCGCGGGCCGGTCTACGGCGCCGGGGGCGTCCGCGTCGCCTAAAAGTTACTAGTACGCCGAGAGCAGCTCCGCGGACCCCTGGTCGTAGACGAGGCCCGTCCTCTTGAAGTGGCGGTGGTAGAGGAGGTCGAAGTCGTCGGCGAGCCGCGGCGAGAAGTGGTTCTGCCAGTCGCCGATCTTGCCCTTGCGCATGTGGCCCCGGCCGGCGGCCCAGTCGTCGTCCTGGGCCGCGATCTGCGCCCGCATCGCCGAAAAGCCCGCCTTCTCCGCGACGGTTTCGATCAACGTCTGGTCGAGCGCCTCGTCGGGCCAGAGGAGCCGCGCGACGCGGGCGACGGCGTCGACGGGGTCGTCGAGCATGTCCTCGTAGTGGATCCAGAGCCGGTCCGCGCGATCCCAGTCCTCGCCGTCGCGCCACTCGCGCGTCCACTCGAACCAGCTCCCGGACGGCACGGCGCCCGCGGCCCAGGCCGACGCCCAGGCGGCGAAGGGCCAGCCCCGCTTGTGGGGGTTGAACGCGTGGTAGTAGCCCGACGTGCACGCGTCCTTCGGGTTGCGCGTCACGACGACGACGCGGACGCCCTCGGGCAGGTCGCCGGCGTCGTCCCGCCCCAACAGGAGTCGCCGCCGCGCGTGGCTCTTGATGACCCGCGGCGCCGGCATGTTTTCGAAGTCGGCGAGCGACACGGGCGTGCCCTCGCCCCGCTTCCCGAAGGCTCCGAAGCCGCCGTCGGCGGACAGCGCGGCCTCGAGCCAGACCTTGCCGCGGCCCCGCGCCGCCGAGTAGGCGTTCTTGTGGACGGGGTCCAGCGCGCCGGCGTCGCCGCGGGCGACGAGGAGCAGCAGGATCTGCTCGAGCCACGTCGTGCCGCACTTCGCGAACGTCGCCACTATCACGTCGCCTTGCCGCAGCTCCACGGCGCCCTGGAGCCACTGCAGCCGCTCGGGCGTGACGAAGGGCGGGTAGGGCGTGCCCGCCGCCCAACCTTTGCCGAAGGAATAGGATTCTTTCGTGCGGATGTGCTGGACCGTCGTCGTCGCCTTGCCCTGCCGCTCGTCGACGTCCACGGTCACGTCGTAGGCCTCGACGCCCTCGGCGTCGCGCTTGCAGCGCTTGCGGCGCTTGTTTAACTGTGCGAGCAGCAGCACGAGCACGGCGCTGCCCGCTAGGAGGGTGAGCTTCCTTTGGTTGTCCATCATGCTCGAGCACGGCTAGGAGGGCGAGCTTTGGTTGTCCATCATGCAGCCCGCGAACACATTCAACGAAATCCGCCATTGCACTCAAGGTCGACCCGCCAAGGGAGAGAGAGAGACGGCCGATCCGTGAGAAGACTGCTTCGCTTCTGCCGCCGAAGCCTGTCGAGATCGACGTCTCAAGTCGTCGTCCACGCCGCACAGTTCGCCAGAAGTTGCTCGTTTTGTCGCATCATCCCCTCGAGAAGCGCTCCGGTGATTCCGCCTCGCTTCCCGGCCAAGAATCATGTTCCGCGCCGTCGCGCTCCTCCTCACGACGGCCAAGGCGCTCCACGTCTCCAAGGGCACGTGGCACAACTACCCCCGGGTCGACGCGAAGGCGATCGACGCGCGCGACGCGCGCCGCGAAAGAAACGAGCGGCTCGACGCCGAGTCGCGGGGCCTCGTGACGGACCTCCGCGAACACGTCAAGCCCGTGCTCGCCGCCATGACCGACTCCCCGGCGCTCAAGTACGACATCGAGGCCGTGAAGAAGGCGTCGGAGGTCGAGGGCGCCGAGGCCCGCGCCGTCGAGGCCGCGCTCCACGCGACGACGCTCAAGAACCAGCAGGGCGCGGCCTGGGAGCCGATCGCGTGGAAGGACGCCACCGACGAGACGTCGCGGCGTCTCGCGAAACTCTACGAGGACGGCCCAGAGGAGCCAGGATACGCCTAGGATACCCGTAACGCAGTCTCACTCTGATCTGGGCTATGTCCCCGCTTTCGCGCTGTGAGCCACCGCGCTACACCTGCTAGCTGTGCGCAGCTACACCGCTACGGGCCTGCGCGCAGAGCGCGCCGCCCGCAGCAGATCCACCGCTCGCGAGCGGCGGATAACCCCTGGAACCGGAGCGCGCGCCGCCGCAGAGCCCGGCGCCGCGCCGCGCTCCGGTCCAGGCTCCACCAGCGCCCGCGCGGACCGCGCGCGGCGCAGCGGCGAGGACAGCAGCGCCCCGCCTTCCTACAATGCCGCCGCGGACCCGCGCGGGCGCGGGCGCCGGCGGCGACGGCGACGACGAGCCGACGCTCCTCAGTATCGTCGAGCTGAACAAGCTCTTCAAGGACGTCGTCATGTTCACGCCGCGGAGCGGCGTCCATGACACCAACAAGGCCCTGTTCAGGGCCTGGACGCGGTCGATCATGCTCCACGCGCCCGTGCTCGAGATCGTCGGACGGCACGCCAAAGCCGACTTCGGCGACATCTACGACAGCGAGTGGGCGAAGATCGACCAGTCCGAGCGGCCGCAGGCCGCGCACATGCTCGCCTACTTCCTCAAGACGAAGACCGCGGCCACGGCCGCGAGCCTCGTCCGCAGCCTCTCCGGCAAGGGCGCCGACGCCAAGGAGATGTTCGTCAAGCTCGCCAAGATGTACGGCACGTACAACGACCAGGGCGTCAGCATCCGCAAACAGCTCGCGGCGCTCAACATGCGCACGCTCGGCGGACCGACCGAGCTCCAGCTCGAGCTCGACGACCTGTCGCAGCTGTACGAGGACACGTGCGGCCACGCACTACCCGAGGGGCAGGTCCGCCAGTACTTTCTCGACGGCATGGACCCGCGCGGCGGCCGGAGTCACCCGGACCTGACCGCCGCGCACGACATCTACGTCGCCCACGGAACGTCGGTCGACGAGATGGTCGAGGCCGTCATCAAGGCCATCGAGGCGCGCGCCAACACGCCGAACCCGCTCACCTTCGGCAAGGCGCCCGGCGACATCGGCGGCATCGCGGCCGCGGCCGCGGCCGCGCCGTCGCCCGCGCCGCCGCCCGCCAAGCCGCCCGAATGGACGGCGGCGACGAGCAAGGGCAAGCCGAAGTGCCCGTCGTGCAACGGCACGGGGGTGCAGCTCACCGCCAACGGCCGGCCCGTCCTGTTCTGTCTGATCCACAAGCAGTGCTCCCACTCCACGGATCAATGCCATATAATGGCCAAGCTCGCCCGCGACTGGAACGACGCCGACGCCAGCCGCGGAAAGAGCCAAGACCGCGGCCGCGGCCGCGGCGGCAAGGGCCGAGGCGCCGGCGGCTCCCTCGCCGAGGCGTCCCGCGCCCTCGTGGCTTCGGCCGCCGCGTCGCTCCAGGACGACGGCACCGCGCTGCCCGACGACCGCTCGGCGCTCACCGACGACCGTTCGATCGGCGACTACAGCCGGGCCTGTTCTGCAAGGCGTTCAATCAAGGCGTCGTCTACGTACTCGCGTACGTCGACGACCTCCTCGTCATCGGCACGCCACGCCACCAGGCCGGCGTTATCGACGACCTCAAAGCCGCGTTTCCCATGACCGAGGGCGGCGAGGACTACCTCGGGCTGCAGTTCCAGGTCGAGCCCGGGCGCGTCCGCGTCCATCAAGCCGAGTACGCCTCAAAAATCTGCGCCAAGTTCGGCTTCGCCCGCTCGTCGTCCGTGAAGACACCGTTGTCGACGGACTGGAACGCGGGAAACACCGAGCAGCCCTCAGGCGGCCGGCCGGGCCGCATCACCAGGGAGAACATGGACAGCGCCCTCGGCGCCATCGGCTACCTGGCCACGCGCACGATGCCATGGCTCAGCTTCGCGTTCGGAGTCCTGAGCACGGTCGCCAGAGCCACCCCGGCGTTCCCGGACCACCCGACGCCCGGCGCTATGTCAGCGCTCGGGCGCGTCTTCCGCTACGTCAACTC
Organism: Aureococcus anophagefferens; assembly: GCF_000186865.1. Classification (NCBI taxonomy): domain Eukaryota; class Pelagophyceae; order Pelagomonadales; family Pelagomonadaceae; genus Aureococcus; species Aureococcus anophagefferens. The sequence goes on along the minus strand of NW_008705566.1, from coordinate 1,128,398 downwards.
CCACGCCCAGCTCGGGCTCGCCTACACCCGCTGCGCCGAGTTCGCACTCGACGGCTACATGGACGCCTCGCACGGACGCGAGATCCACCGCACGGCGTCCGGCGTCTGCCGCTCGCGCTCCGGCGGCTACATCTTCGCATGCGGCGCGTCCGTCTGCGCGTGGTCGTCGGTCCAGTACGCGACGGCGATCTCGACCTTCGAGGCCGAGCTGTACGCCCTGGTCGTGCTCGTCCGCGTACTCCTGAGCATGCGCTCTCTCGCATCCTTCATGCTCAAGCGCAGCCTCCGGCCGTCGCACGTTTACTGCGACAACGAGTCGGCAATACTCTTCCTTCGCGGACGCGACCTTTCCGCCCGGGCGCGGCACATTCGGTGCCAGCTCGGCTTCCTCTACGACGCGCTCGACTCCGGCGAGCTCATCCTCCATCACGTCCCATCGAAGTTCAACCCGGCGAACACTCTCACTGCCGCCGAAGACGAGGATCGCTTCCGGCGCTCGCTCGCAATGATCGCCGGGCTCCGCGTCAACGACAGGAACGAGCTCGTCGACCTTCCTCTCGCCTAGGCCTGGCGGCCCGCGACCCTGCCGAGCCAACCTGGCCAGCGGGCCGCTCCTCCCGCCCGCCTCCCTGCACGCCGCGGCGTGCACAACACTCCCGCGCCTGAGGCCGCGGGCGACCCCGCGGGGTCGTCCGCCGGAGCCCGCGCCTACTTCCTCCCTACGCCCGGAACAGCGACAACCCTGCGGGGTTCTACGCCGGTTCCCGCTCTTCAGGCTCAACACGGCGTGCCCGCAGGGCACGCCGCACCGCCGTTCCCTCCCCGGCGCGGTGCCGTGGCACCCGCCCGCCTCCCTGCACGCTGCGGCGTGCACACTCTCATTCCCCGGCCTGGCTTCGCAGTCCCCGCTCCGCCTTTCCGGCCGCGGCGGGGGAGCAGAGGAGCCAGGATACGCCTAGGATACCCGTAACGCAGTCTCACTCTGATCTGCGGCCTCGCGACGGTGAAGAAGCGCGCGGAGATGACGTCGAAGCTCCAGAGCTACCAGGCGCGGCAGCGCATCGTGAACCTGTACCAGGAGGGCCTCGACCGCATCAAGGAGCGGCATCTCAAGAAGTATCTCCACCACCACTACCTCAAAGACCAAGAAGAGAAGAAGAAGCGCGACGCGGCGACGCGGGAGGCGCTCGTCGGCGAGATCCACGGGTCCTGGCAATTGGACACGGGCGACGCCAACCCGCGCGTCGTCGAGCTCCTCGAGGATGGCAAGGTCGAGATCAAGACGGACCGCGGCGAATACGGCACCTGGGCCATCGAGCGGATCCGGGGCTCCGCGGCGAGCATCGCCGTGCACCTCTTCATGACGCCCGCGCCGTCGCTGCGCTGCAAGGAGCACGTCTTCAAGGGCGTCGTCAAGGACGACTTCGCCGTCGCCACGGAGACGAGCGCGGCGCTGTGGGTGATGAAGAAGCTCTGAGCTCCCTCCTCGCCTGTGTGAACTTGCACAGCTCCCAACCATTTCCCGGAACCCGTCCTTGTGCATGCCTCCCGCGCAGCTCCCACCCTTTTCCCCGGCGGGGCTCGTTCCGCGCGGACTCGCGCGGCCCTTCGCCTCGACCCGTACCGGGGGGATCTCTAGTTCCCCTCGAGATGTGAATAAGTTCATCCTCCTGTTTCTCTTGCTTTCGCCGCGAGAGGTCTTCGGCTTCGCACCAGGCGTCGCACCGTGAGCGCGCCTGCGGCAGGTGATTTTGTGGTTGACATCGAGAAGCTCTCCCAGAGCTCGGCGACGAGGTTCGCCGCGCGCGACGCATCTCGACGCCATGGACTCGTCCGGGTGCGGCATCGCCTTCTTCGACAGTGGCCACGGTTTCAAAACGAAGGAGGAGGACATCGCCGACGAGGAGAAGTTCGTCGAGGGCTGCAAAGTGCTCCGCCTCGTGGCCCAAAACAAGCTCGACGCCGTCGCCGAGGCCGTCGACGCCCAGCCGTTTTTACTGAACTTCCGCGACTACGATCGGCGGACGCCGCTCCACATCGCCGCGTCCGAGGGCCACGTCGACATCGTCGAATTCCTCACGTCGCGCGGCGCCCGCGTGAACCGGAGCGACCGCTGGGGCGGGTCGCCCTTGGACGACGCGCTGCGCCACCGGCACCACGACGTCGTCGCGGTGCTGCGGAAGCGCGAGGCGCGCGTGGGCGCGGTCGACTACAAGACGCAGCTCATCTCCGCGGCGGCCGCGGGCAACGTCCAGGAGGTCGCGGAGTTGCTCGACGACGGCGCCGCGGACGTCGATTCCACGGACTACGACCGGCGCACGGCGCTGCACGTCGCGGCGTCGGAGGGCCACGTCGTCGTCGTGCGGCTGCTCGTCCACTCCGGCGCGGATCCGAACGCGCGGGACCGCTGGGGCAACGGCCCGCTCGAGGGCGCGGAGCCGGGCTCCAAGTGCGAGCGCGCCCTGTTACGCGCCGGCGCGGAGCCGCGGCGGAGCTTCACGCCGCCGCGCGCGCGCGAGGACGAGGGCGACCTCGGCGCGTTGGACCCCGGCGAGGTCGAGGTCGGCGCGCGCATCGGCGGCGGGTCCTTCGGCGTCGTCCACCGCGCGCGGTGGCGCGGCACGCCCGTGGCGGCCAAGTGCCTCGAGACGACGTCCGCGGACCGCGCGCTCGCGCTCAAGGACTTCACGATCGAGGCGTCGATCCTCAGGCGGCTCCGCCACCCGAACATCGTCATGCTCCTCGCGTTCTCCACGATCCGGGGGCGGGAGATCATCCTCTCGGAGCTCATGCGCTGCTCCGTGCTCGACGAGCTGCAGGCGCTCGCGCCGGGGAAGACGCTGCCGCGGCCGCGCGCGCTGCGCTGGGCGACGGAGATCGCGCGCGGCATGGCCTACCTCCACTCGTGCAAGCCGCCCGTGCTCCACCGCGACCTCAAGCCGGGGAATTTGTTGTTGGACGGGTCGGGGTCCTGCCGCATCTCCGACTTTGGGTTGGCGACGTTCCGCGCGGACAACCGCGCGTCGTCGCCGGACGGCGGGCCGGGCGAATCGTTCAGCGACCTCACGGGCGCGACGGGCTCCTACCGCTTCATGGCGCCCGAGGTCGCCCTCTCGAAGCCCTACGGCCGGCCCGTGGACGTCTACTCCTTCGCCATGATCCTCTACAACGTCTACGACTCCGTCGCGCCCTGGTACGGCGAGACGGGCAAGGCCGCGGCGAAGCACGCGATCCGCGGCGAGCGGCCGCCCATCCCCCGCGACTGGGACTCGAAGATCGGCGAGCTCCTCCGCCTCTGCTGGGCCCACGAGCCCTTCGAGCGGCCCTCCTTCGCCGCCGTGCTCGACCTCTTCGACGCCGCGCGCGACGCCGGCGTCGACGTCGAGGCCCCGCCGGGCCTCGGCAGCCCGCCGGCGGCGGCCGCGCGGGCTCTCCCGGGGCCCGACGCGACGCCCGCGACGAAGCCCTGCTGTGTTGTGATGTAAGGTATGTAGTGAATTTTCGTCGCCCTGCTGTGTTGTGTCGTAGCGTATGTAGTGAATTTTACGCGCGCGTCGGCGGGAGCGCGCGAGTCGGTGCGCTCTACTTTTGCGCGGTCGCCGTCGACGTCGCGCGCGCGATTCCCGCCTCCGTTCACGCGTCGGTTTCGAGCGCCCGTCGAATCGCCTCCTCCTCCAAAAGTTTCGACTTTCTTCGACGGACGCGGCCATCGGCGATCTGCGCGTGGTGGAGCTCCACACCGTGCTTGTACTTGGCGTTCTCGCCTGTAGGCGTGCAGGTCAAATGCGTCGCGCCTCGTCGCGCGCGGTGCGTCACGTACCATTTATTTTATCGAGATTTACGAGCGCAATGATGTAGAGGCCCATGATGATCATGCCCTCGAACATGATGGCGCCCCCGGGGTTCTGCGCCTCGTTGGTATTGACGAACGTGTCCGAGAGGGGCTCGGCGTGGTCAGGGGCTCGCGTCGGGTCGGTTTCGCGACTAGCTCGAGCGGCGCGGGCGCCCTAGGCAAGCTCTTGTGGAGATTTCTCAGCTCGCCAGGCTCGCCCTCGCAGGGGGTGGCTGAGGCCGGAGGGTGCTACCACCGCCGTGGCGGGCGCCTCAGCAAGACCCGGGCGCGACGTCACGATGACCCTTGAGAATCTCACGCAAGAGATCGCCGGACGGATCTTCGAAATGCTCGGCTTTCACCGCCGTCCGGTCGCCTCCGTGGTGTCGAAGTCCTGGTATGCCATGGACTCGCTGGCGGGCTCCCGCGCGCGCCACCGGGCGACGCTAGAGGCACGCGGCACCGGGGAAGAGTTCTTTGCTCTGGGTGTGTGTGCGCGGAGAAGCCCCCATTTCTTAGACTTAGTGGTGCTCGGTCGCGACCACGACCTCGTCGGTATATACCCGCACCCTTCTCACCTAATCCCCCCCGCCCCGGCGTTACCGGATCGCCTGGTCCTCCGGACGAACACGAATCAGGGCTTTCGGGGTGCCCATGTCGTCGTCATCGAAAAGTGGACGGGCCAAGTGCTCGTCTACAAGCACCCGCGAGAAGTCGCGCCGAACAGCCTGCCGCTCAGGAACATCGCCGTCGAGGACCTCGAGCTGCGCAAGCGGTACGAGGCGACGGGTCTTTTCCTCGGTCTCTCCAAATTATACCATAACGAAGGTCGGACGCGGATGCGTTGGGGCGACACTATCCTCCTCCAGCTACCCGCGACGATGGACGGCGCGAACCGCCTCGAGTACCACTACGTGTACATCGGCCTCGGCTCTATCTTTGAATTCGGCCCATTACCCGAGCCCGTGACGCGCTATTACTCCAACGTGGGCAACAATCACGCCATCTATCCAATCGCGATCACCGCAACGGACGCCATCTTCTTCAAAGCCTACGGGAAACCCGTGCGGATTTCGCGCGACGACTTGCTTCGCGAGCCCCGGTGCCTCACGGGGGGGCGGACCAACGAAGAGATCGTGGCGGAGTTCGGCGAATGCGGCTGGGAACTCATGATGCTACGCACGGGCGGCCCGATGTGGGGCCACACGGGAGGCGTCCACATTCTCCGCGCCTGCGACCGGGACGGCGCGACCGGCTTCCCCACGGTCGCGCAGGAGCCCCTCATGGCCCAATTGACGCCGGAAGAACGCGCAGAGGTGGCGAGGAGGGTGGCTCTGAGTTTCAATAGTTTGTTTCAAGGCTAGAAAACCAGAGTTAAGCGCCCCTTGGAAAGTCACCTCGTCGTGTTCCGGGGCTCGGGCCGGTTCGAGGGCCGCCGGGGCCCGCCCGCGGAGACGCTCGCCGCGGGCTCGGCGACGGTGATGGCGAGCGTGGGCTCGGGCCGGCGCGGCCGCGGGTTGCGCGACTTGCGGCCCGGCGCTTTCGGCGTGGACTTGGGCGGCAGCGCGGGCGCGGCGACGTCGTCGGCCGGCGGCGGGCCGTCGGAGCCGTCGGCCGCCGCGTCGCGGAGGAGGAGCGCCGGCGACGCCTCGCGCAGCAGGCTGTAGGGCGGCCGCCCCGCGGGCAGGTCCTGCTCGAGGCCGCTGAGCGTCTGCCAGGTCACCTTGCCGCGCGCGCCCGCGCGCCCGACGGAGACGACCGCGTCGTCGTCGCCGAGCGCCCGCTTCGCCACGGCGTCAAAGTCGGCGACGGTGGCCCGCCGGTCCACGACGGCCTCGATGACGTGGTTGTCGCCCGCGCGCATCAATAGCACGATCGCGCACGTGCCCTCGTCGCCCGCGTCGTCGAAGCCCTTCGGGTCGATCTGGAGCGCGACCTCGCCCGCGTCGCTCTCCATGTCCGGGATGGCCTTCTTCAGCGTCATCGTGTCCCGGAGCTGCTTGCCCGCGTAGCGGCTCTTGGGCTGGCGCTCGCGGAGGCGGACGCGGCGGATGTCGACGGTGTCGAAGGCCGACAGCGCGTTCGCGAGGCGCTTCGGCACGGGCTTGACGAGGCCGTCGGCCATGTCGCTCAGCTTCTCGGCGACCAAACTCCGCAGGTCGCGCACCGTGGCCTGCTCGTGGGCGACGACGCGGACGCCGCTCGAGAAGGAGTCGTGCGGCGCGTGCGTCGCGGCGATCTTCGCGTCGTAGAGCAGCAGCTTCACGCCGAAGAAGCCCGGCTCCCGGGGCGGGCCGGGCAGCATGACGCAGGTCGTCGGCGGCGTCGCCCGCTTGACGCCGGCGTCGCGCAGCGTCGCGGCCTCGTCGACGCGGCGCGCCGCGCGGCGCTCGGGGGGCTTGACGTGGTACTCGTCCGCGGCCTTGAGGTCGAGCAGGTGGATCGCCGCGTGCTTGAGGTCGCCCAACGTCCACGTCGCCGCGGCCTCCAGGGTCACCTCCCGGTCCGGCGCCGCGTCCGCCGGCGCCGCCTCGCCCGGCGCGGCGGCCTTGAGGACGACGCGGACGGCCAGCGCGTTCCGCCGCCGCGACAACGCGGCGACGACCTCGCAGACCGGCGGCGCCTCGGGCCCGCTCACCAGCAGCTCGTCGCCGCCGAAGAGGCGCGCGTCGCGGTCGACGGCGAGGGCGTCGACGCCGTCCATGTCCGTGCGCAGCCGCGCGACGTTCGCGGGCTCCAGATCCGCGGGCTCGAGGCCGAGCGCGCGCGCGACGGCACCGGCGATGCCCTCCGCCGAGTCCTGGGCCGTCCCCGAGAGGCGCACGTCGCGGCAGGTCAACCCCGCGGCCTCGAGGTCGTCGTCGGACGCGTTGTTGAGCGCGGCCGCGGCGAGCCGCGCGTCGCCGCCCGCCCAGACCCGGAGCGCGAGCGTGGCCGCGCGCGGGTCGAAGTGGCCGAAGGGCGGGTCGTCGCGCTTCCGCGTCTCCAACACGAGGTCCGCCGCCGGGGCTAAACCCAGCGCCTCCAGCGACGACGTGTCGTCCTTGGACCGGAACGTCTTGCCGCCCGACTTGCGCGCCGGGTCCCAGACCCGGAGCCGCCGGAGCGCGGGCGCGTTGCCCGCGGCGTCGCCGGCGCCGCACTTGGCGAAGGCCGCCGACGCCGCCCGGTCCAGGGTCCAGGCCTTCGAGGCCCAGAGGACGACGGGCGGGCCGTGGGCCTTGCCCGTCTTCCGGCGGACCGACAGCTTCGTCGCGCGTTTCCGGATGGACTCGACGCGCGCGTGGCGCTCGCGCTGGGCGTCCTCGACGGCGACGGCGGCCATCTCCGAGTCCGGCGGGAAGGCCTCGTCCCGCGGGGGCAGGGCGTTCCGCGCGTAGAGCACGAGGCACGCGGCGCCGTCGCGCTTCCGCGGCGGCGCGGGCGCGTCCTCGAGGCCCCCGGCCCCGGCGCTCGTCTCGGGCTTCGGCGGCGTCACGGGGTCGTCGCTCGCGCCGCGCCCGAGAAGCTCGTCGACGTCGCCGGGCTCGAGGAAGCCCACGCGCGCGTCGTCGCAGCGGCGCCAGCGGCCGTCACGCGCGGCGTGCGCGACGTAGTGCCCCCCCGACGCCGTGCCCCTGTGGTCGACGACGCATCTGAGCGCGTAGTCCGTCGCGCCCTCGACGCCGTCGTGGATCCAGTGCCCGACGTCGAGGTGCTCCGGGATCGCGAAGGGGCCCTCGACCTTGACGCGCGCGCCGTCCACGAAGCGGACCCGCGAGAGCCCGAGGAGCAGCACCTCGGGGATCGCGGCCATGGTCGCCCGCTTGATCGCGGGCACCTTGCGCCCTAGCGCGTCGCAGTGCCAGGCGTCGTCGCCCTCGAGGCTCTCGAAGCCGTGCGCGCGGCCCATCGCCGCGCCGACGTCGTCGCCGCCCGCGCGGACGCAGAGCGGAACGACGCGGAACGGCTCGCTCGCCTCGCGCTTTACGAGTGCGCCGTCGCCGTCCAGGCGGTCCTCCTCCGCCGACGGCGTCAGCGTCTCGACGCGCGTGCCCCCGAAGACGCGCCGCGCGTCGTCCCGGAGGGAGGTCGCGTCGAGCGCGTCGAGTAGGAGCGTGAGCAGCTCCGCGGCGTCGTGCTGGTGCCGCAGCTGGCCCGCGTCCCAGCCAAAGGCCACGGTCAGGGGCCGGGCGGAAACGGCCGACGCGTTGCCGCTCTGGGCGAGGCGCGCGAACAACCGCTGGAACTGGAGCGGGATGCACCGGACCTCGCGGCCGTCGCGCGCCTCGTCGTAGCGCCACGCCAAGACGGCGTCGCGCCAGGGCTCGACGGCGAAGAGCGCCTGGAGCAGCGCGTTCAAATAGCACGTCGACGACTCGTTGTGCAGGCCCACGCCCGCCGAGTTGTCCTCGGAGAAGTGGCTGCTCTCGATGGTCTCCACGCCGCCCTCGACGCGCGCGTCGAACTGGACGAGGAACTCGAGGTCGCCGTCCGTCAGCGGGCTGCTCGGCCGCAGCGTCGACGCCGCCGCCGCGCCGCTGCCGGCGACGGCCAGCATGGTGTTTTTGGCGTCTGGGCTGCGTTCTAGCAGGCAGGCATCGATCGGTTTGCTCACGTTTGAGCGTGTTGGGCAGCGGCAAGTAAATTACACGTGGATCTTACCGTTCAAAGGCAGCGATTCGAAGCTATCCAAATCTCGCGCCAATCTCTCCGAAGCGCTCTCTGTCGGCAGCCGCACCGCCGCGTTCAGTGCTCGAGTGCCCCACGCGCCTCGAAACACACCGCGCGCACCCACGCAAGCCACCGCAAACGCGTCGCGCACCGGAGCTCGCGCGTCTGCACGCCTCAGCACCTCCACGTCGCCGGACGGTTTCATCATCGCCGCAGCGCCTCCACGTCGCCGGACGGTTTCATCATGTCGTCGCCGAGCCCGAAGAAGCGCTGCCCGAAGCCCTGGCGGCCGCTCTTCGCGGCCGGGTCGCGCGTCGAGTGCCGCCACGGCGGCGGCGACGTCTTCTACCCCGGCGTCGTCACGGCCGTCACGAGCGACGGCCACTACGACGTCGACTACGACGACGGCGACGAGGAGCGCGGCGTCGCGGGCTCCCTCATGCGGCCCGAGGCGGGCCTCAAGGTCGGCGACGCGCTGCAGAAGAAGTTCCCGGGCTACGGCAGCGGCGTCTTCGACGGCCGCGTCGCGGAGATCTTCCCCGCGGAGAAGAAGGTCCGCGTCGCCTGGTCCGACGGCGAGGAGACGTTCATGACCGTCGCGGCCGTGCGCAAGGCCATGGACCACCCGCCGTCGCCCGCGAAGCCGGTCAAGCGCGCCGCGGCGTCGGCGCCGCCCGCGCCGCTGCCGGCCCTCGAGGCGGCGGGCGGCCGGCCGAAGCGCGCGCGCAAGGCGCCGCCGGCGCTCACGTACGCGAAGATGGGCACGAACACGTCGTCCGCGAAGAAGCGCGCGGCCTGGGACTCGGAGGAGGACGCGTCCATCTCGTCGTCCGACGAGTCCGCCAAGCCCCGGCGCAAGCGCGCGGCCGCGGCGCCGAAGAAGAAGAAGCAGGCGAAGAAGGCCGACGCCGACGACGAGGCCGACGCGGGCGCGTCGAGCGACTCCGAGGACGAGTCCTCGGACGACGCCTCCTCGGAGGACGAGCAGCCCAAGCGCAAGCGCACGGCCGCGGCGGCGAAGAAGAAGGCGCCGGCGGCGAAGAAGAAGGCCGCGGCGGCGCCCGAGCGGCCGCTCACGGAGGCGGAGAAGGGCACGGCGGGCAAGCCGACGGCGGGCCTCGCGCCGCCCATGGCCGGCCAGTACTCCGGCGAGTACCGCTTCGCCATCGGCACCGTCGTGAGCGTCAAGTGCACGTCGACGGGCCGCTGGGTCCGCGGCCACGTCATCATGCACCTCCGCGGCGGCGTGACGACGTTCTACGCCGTCGAGAAGGCGCGGTGCCTCTTCGAGCGCATGCAGGGCAAGAACCAGCACTACGAGGACGTCGACGTGACGACCCAAAAGGCCGCGGCGGCCTGCGTCGTCGCTTTGGACGAGCCGCCGCGCGAGGTCCGCAAGTGGACGTCGGGCACGCCGTGCATGCGCGCGTCGAACCTCGAGCACGCGGCCGCGGTCAAGGACGCGCCCTTCGACCCGTCCCTGGGCTTCGGCGCGTCCAAGCTCCGGACGAAGCAGTCGACGGGCAAGTTCTCCGGCGGCGCCGACGCCGCCGCGGGCCTCGACGAGGCCGAGGTCAAGGCGAAGGCGCACCTCGCCGCGGGCCGCGTCGGCGAGGCCCAGGTCCTCGAGTGCCTCACGTGCCTCGGCGACAAGTGGCCGACCCAGGACCGGCCGAACGTGACGCCCGACGGCAAGCCCGTCCACGGCATGTGCCTCGGCGCGGTCTTCGTCCTCGGCGGCGTCGGCATGGCCTGCTCGAACGTGAGCGAGCACTACCCGGAGCTCACGACGCTCGTGACCAAGTGGGTGACGACGACGCTGCCCGAGGACTTCCCCTTTAGCAGCCTCCAGATCAACTACAACTACCGTCCGCGCCCCCGCGTCCCTGTATTTTGCCTCGCGACGCTCGAGTCGCTCTTCTCTCGCAGGCGCGCGGAAGCACGTCGACGGCAACAACATCGGCCCGTCCTACATCCGCGCCATCGGCGACCACAGCGGCGGCCAGGGCAGCAAAAGGGTGATTCAACGTCGCTTCAACGTGAGTGTTCCGCGCGCGCGCGTTTCGGAAACAGCGCCCATGCTTCGAGAGCGCTCCGAGAGATGATCGCTCGTCCAAAAATCAGCCGAAACGAGCGGAAAACGACCGAGATAGGAGCCTTTGAAGTTGGGAATTTCGCACCCGTTTGCTGCCCAGGCGGCGGCGAGCTCTGGACCGCGGACAAGTTCATCGTCACGACGGACGACGACGGCAAGCCGCTCGTCAAGGGCGGCGGCGGGCCGGACACGCTCGACTGCAAGAAGGAGTGGATGCTCTTCAACGGCAACGAGGAGCACGAGACGCGGCCCTACTTCGCGGGCAAGGGCGCCAAGCCGGGCACGAAGGGCGGCACGCGCATCTCCTTCATCGCCTTCAGCCACCAGGCCTACAACAAGCTCTCGACGTCCGTCGCGACGCGCCTCAGGACGCTCGGCTTCACCGCGTGCTCCGACGACGGCGTCGACCTGCCCTACTTCACCAAGTACCGCATCGACAAGAAGGAGTTCGACGCCGACGAGAACGTCAAGTACTTCCGCTACCAGCGCAAGCGCGCGATCGAGCTCCCGCCGCCGACGAAGAAGAACGCCGTGTCCGTCGAGTGCTACGGCCTCACGATGGCGCGCGGCGGCGGCTGGATGTCCCACTGCGACGCCGCGGCGACGCGCACGGTCCACGAGCTCACGCCGAACATGACGGGCTTCCACGTGCTCCACCTCGACGCCTCCGGCGCCGCCGGCGTCGCGCTCGTCGAGTCCCACGTCGACAAGAAGCGCTTCAACATCTACGCGAAGACGGACCCGGAGACGGACCGCTTCGCCAAGTTCGTCAAGGGCCTCAAGCCCAACGCCGTCGTCGCCGTCTGCATCACGGACACGGCCGTCGCGGCGAAGCGGCCCCCGGGCAAGAAGCTCTACGACGCGCTCGTGAGCCTCGGCGCGCCCGAGAACATGGAGAAGATCGGCTACCGCTTCCCCTTCGCCTTCCTCGGCGTCAAGGGCGCGAAGCCGGGCTCCGCCGTCGTCCTCATGGACAAGACCAAGTTCCTCCTCCGCATCGACGCGACCGTCGTCACCGCGAAAGACGGCACCGTCACGCTCGCGGACGTGACCGAGGAGAAGACGGACATCACGACGAAGGTGATCCTGTCCAAGAACCACGGCGACGAGGGTTAGGCCGTCGGTCGTACACTAAGCACCCCCTGATTGTGCGCTGGCGCTCCGCGCATGCTTGACAGCGCTAAAGTCAGCGCTAGCGGACGGAATTGATTGAAGTAGTGGCTGTCAGTTTCGGGATTACGTACCCGAGTATCAACCAAAGTTTCTCTTTGCACTGTTTTTTCAAGTGATCAGAAAAGGAATGGCCCCACCTTCGTGAGGCTGCCCCCGGTGGGACTTGCGTGCACGGGGTCGCGACCGGTGGCGATGCAACGGTAGTGCATCGTTCGGTGGAGATCGCGGCCGGCGGCACTCGCCGCGCGCCTCCCGGTGCCCCCCGCGCCGCCCCGCCCGCGCGCGGCCGCCCCGACCGGCGTCGGCGCGCCGCCGCGCCATGGCCTGCGTGCTGCGCTTCTGCGCCGCGCGGCCGAAGCACGAGGACAACTACTACGAGGAGGAGGAGCCGGACTTCGGCCGCGACGAGCCGAGCGCGGGCCTGGGCGCGAGCGACGGCCGGCAGCACCGCGCGTCGACGGTGAGCCTCGTGCCGCCGTGGACGACGGGGCGCCTCGTCGTCGAGGTGCTCGGCGCCAAGGGCCTGGCCGCCGTCGACGAGAACGGCTTCAGCGACCCCTTCGTGACCGTGCGCCTCGCGACGCCCGGGTCCGGCGCGTCGCTGCCGAAGCCGCACGACAAGCTGCACCGCACGGCGACGGTCATGGAGTGCCTGAACCCGCGCTACAAGCAGGAGCGCTTCGTCTTCGACGACCTGCGGTCCCCGCTCCCGGACGTGCGCTTCGAGGTCTACGACTACTCGCCGGGCCTCTTCGGCGAGAAGGCCGAGCCGCTCGGCCAGTGCGTGCTGTCGCTGGCGAACCACTGGAAGCAGACGGGCGGCGACGTCGTCGACGGGCCGAGCAGGGCCGAGTGGCACACGCTCGAGCCCCTCGTGCTCGGGCGGCGGTCCAAGGCGAACCAGACGTCGCGGTCCGACTGCGGCGAGCTCGAGGTCCGCGTGACGCTGCGCCGCGGCACGGGCGACATGCAGGAGGACGCCGTCGCCGAGGCCGACGCCGCGCGCTGGTTCGTCGACGAGTCGTCGAATAGCGGCGACGGCGAACTGCGCCACGCGGAGCACGCGGCGAACACGCTCCAGGTCGCCGTCGTCCGCGCGATCAACCTCATCGCCGCGGACAGCGCGCTCTTCGGCGGCAAGTCGGACCCGTTTGTGACGCTGAGCGTGGGCAGCTTCAAGTGCAAGAGCCGCGTCGTGCGCAAGAACCTGAACCCCGTCTGGATGCAGACCTTCGACGTGCCCTTCCAGTGGGACGGCGGCGTGCCGCCCGCGCTCAACGTCTTGGTCGAGGACTGGGACTTCGGGTCGTCGCCGGACTTCCTGGGCAAGTGCCAGGTCCAGCCCATCTCGCTGCCCAAGTGCGCCCCCGACGGCGCGGCGCCGGCGACGTGGTACACGCTCGAGGGCGACGACGACGACGACGACGGCGGCGACGCCGTGGACCGGGGCCAGGTCCAGCTGGCCATCAAGATGGTCTACGACCCGGCCAACGACCCGAGCGAGGACCGGCCCTTCTTCGACGAGCCCATCGACGAGAAGTCGGCGGCCAAGGACCCCAACGAGCTCCGCGTGGCCATCTGCCGCGCGACGGGCGTCAAGCTGTGTGGAAATCAACCAGTGAGCTGGGTTATCCCAGCCAAACTTCAGAACTCTCTATCTCGATCAAATCGAAGTCGATTCGGCTGACTTTTGGACGAATCGATTGCTCTCATCGAGTTCTCGAAGCTCAGCCAAAAATTCCGGCGCAATTCGTTCAATTACGCGCACATTGAAGTCGTGTTGAAGATTTGATTTCCACACAGGCGTCAAGGCGATGGACGTCCCCATGCCCTTCTCGTCCAAGCCCGCGTCGTCGGACCCCTACGTCGTCTGCCGGGCCGCGGGGCGGCCGGACCGCAAGACGAAGACGCGACTGGCGACGCTGTCGCCCGTCTGGAACGAGGTGCTGACCTACGACCTCCACTCCGAGGACCTGTCGCAGACCGGCAAGTCGCTCAAGGACGCCAAAATCGAGCTCGTCATGTGGGACTGGGACCGGCTCGACAGCGACGACTTCATGGGCAAGGTCGCCATCCCCCTGGCGCCCTTCGCCGCGTCCCAGAAGGCGAAACGGGGCTGGTACAAGCTCGCGGGCGACAAGGCCGCGGCCGACGGCGACGGCGCGCTCGCGGGCGACGGGTCCCTGGGCCAGGTGCTCGTCGTGGTCCAGTGGCGCTACAACCCGGCCTTAGATTTCGCGCCCCTCGAGGAGGCCGACGACGGCGGCCTCGCGCACCCGGCGAACGAGCTCCGCGTCGCGCTCTATAGAGGCCGCGGCCTCGCGATCAAGGACAAGAACATGTTCTCCGAGGGCGGCTCGAGCGACCCGCGCGTCATCTTCCGGGTCATGGACGGCACGCAGGAGCTCGCCAAGTGGCTGAGCGGCACGCGGACGAAGACCCTGGACCCCGTCTGGCGCGAGACCTACGCGAAGGAGCTCCGGGCGGACAAGGTCAACGCGACGTCGAGCGATCTGGTGCTGCGGTGCATGTGCGAGGACGTGGACCTGACGTCGACGGACTACATGGGCCAGTTCGACGTCCGCCTCGACGCCGTGTTGAAGGACCGGCCCAAGGTCACGGGCGGCTGGCACGCGCTCCAGGCGGGCGAGACGACGTTCAGCCAGGGCACGTCCGCGGGCGACATCACGGGCGAGATCCAGCTGAGCCTCCAGTGGCGCTTCAACCCGGCGCTCGACTTCGACCCCTGGGTCGGCGACGCGTCGGACGTGGCGTCGCGGCCGCCGAACGAGCTCCGCGTGGCGCTCATCCGCGCGCGCGATCTCGACTCGGGCAAGGCCGGCGTCTTCGCGGCCGCGACGGCGAACCCCTTCGTGCGCTTCTCGCTGACGGGCGCCGCCGAGGTCGAGCCCTGGCGGTCCACGACGAAGAAGCGCACGCTCGAGCCGAGCTGGTGCGAGACCTGGTGTTTGCCGTTGGAACGCGAGCCGACGGGCGACGAGGTCCTCGAGGTCTGCGTCGAGGACGACTCGCTCACGTCGCAGCGCGAGACGGACCTGGGCCACGTGAGCGTCGCCGTCGGCGCCTTCGCGCTGAAGCACGGCCGCGACCGCGCCTGGCACGCGCTGACGCCGCCCGCGGGGCGCCGCGTCGGCGAGTCCGGGCCGGGCGCCGTCGAGCTCGTCGTCAGCTGGGTCCACAGCGCCGCGCACGACTTCGACCCCTGGGAGCACGGCCACGCGGCGAACTCGACGATGACGCTGCCGAACGAGCTGCGCCTCGGGCTCGTCGCGGGCCGCGACGTCGGCGTCAGGGACCCGAAGGTCGTCTTCCACGTCGACGGCGCGGCCGACGGGCCGCTCGACTTCTCGAGCCGCGCGTCCAGGGGCACGCACCCGGTCTGGTGCGAGGCCTTTGCTTTGCCCATGACCATGGGCGAGGAGGCGCCGTCGCTCGTCGCGACGCTCGACGACGGCACCGTGAAGAAGCGCGCCGTCGTGCCGCTCGACGCGCTCGGCGACGGCGTCAAGCGGAAGCGCGCGTGGCACAAGCTGCGGCTCGAGGGCCACAAGAGCGACGAGGAGAAGGAGACGGACGGGGCCCTCCAGCTCATGATGCACTGGATCTACAACCCCGCGCTCGCGTTCGCGCCGTTCGGGCCCGAGCCCGCGGCCGCGCGCGCGAAGCCGCCGAACACGCTCCGCGTGGGCCTGGCCCAGGGCCGGGGCCTCGCGCGGCGGCCAGCCGACGCCTACGTGCGGGGCAAGGCGCTGCGCCTCCGCGTGCGCTTCGCCGTGACGGGCACGGACGCGGTCGCGGCGTCGACGACGCGCGACGCGCCCGGCTTCTCGCCGGCGTGGTGCGAGACCTTCGACCTCGCCTACGCGGCCAAGGCGCCGTCGACGTCGCCGACGAAGAAGGACCTGGCGCCCCTCGTCCAGCTCGAGTGCACCGTCGAGGGCTTCGGCAGCGGCGACGCGGCCGCGCCCGTCGGCTACGCGAAGATCCCCATCGACGACCTCCGCGCGAACAAGGGCGCGCCGAGCCGCAAGTGGTACGCGCTGGTCCAGGACGGCGACGGCCCCGCCGGCGAGCTCGACCTCGTGCTCCAGTGGAGGTATCAGCCCCACGCGGACCCCTGGCACGAGCCCGCGGCCGCGAGGCCCACGGGCGCCGCCGCGCTCGCGGCCGCGCTCCTGCCGAAGAGGGACGACCTCGTCGCCTTCGAGCTCCACACCGACGAGGTGGAGATGTCCATTGTGGAGAAAGAGGCGAGCTCCGCGGCACCTTTCGCCTTCTAGCAGACGGCGGCCGCGAAACGAGTTCCGATGTAACTGTATCTTGCTTCTCACGCATGTCGCTAGAGCATGTCGCTGCGTCGAGACAGCGACCCTCGCTCGAGATCACGGCCCGCCGCGACGACCCCGGACCCGCCCGAATGACCCTCCGCCGCGCCGACCTCGGGTCACAACTTCTTCCAGGAGCCTCCTCTAACGCCGAGGCGTCGAGAACCATCTTTCAAGGGCCCTCCTTAGGCAGGCCGCTCAGGCGCGTCGTCGTCTCCGCGTCCCCCAGGCGCCCCGGCAGCGGCGCGGTCTCGACGCCCAGGCTCGCCTTGGTCAGGTTCACGACGTTCGACATGAGCATGGCGATGGTCATGGGCCCGACGCCGCCGGGCACGGGCGTGATGAGCGACGCGACGTCCTTCGCCGCGTCGAAGTCCACGTCGCCCACGAGCCGGTAGCCCCGCTTCGCCTCCGGGTCGTCGACGGCGTTGATGCCGACGTCGACGACGACGCAGCCCGGCTTGAGCCACGACGCCTCGACGTAGCGCGCGCGCCCCACGGCCGCCACCACAATGTCCGCGTCGCGGACGACGGCCGCGACGTCGGGCGTCGCCGAGTGGCACACGGTCACCGTCGCGTCGCAGGCCTGGAGCAGCGCCGCCACGGGCATGCCCACGATGTTCGACCGCCCGAGCACGACGGCCCGCTTCCCCGCGAGCGGTACGCCGTGGCGCCGGAGCAGCTCGACGCAGCCCGCGGGCGTGCACGGCATCGCGAGCGGCGGCGGCCCGCCCTGCATGACGAGGCGCGCGACGTTCGTCTCGCTGAAGCCGTCGGCGTCCTTGCGGAAGTCGATGGCGCCGAGCACGCGGCCCTCGTCGACGTGCGCGGGCAGCGGCAGCTGCACGAGGATGCCGTGGACGTCCGGGTCCGCGTTCATCGCCTCGACGGCGGCCAGGATCTCCGCCTCCGACGCCGTGTCGGGCAGCAGGGCGTCGACGCAGTGCACGCCGATCTCCGCCGCGACCTTCTGCTTCATGCGCACGTAGGTCTGGCTGTCGCGCCGCTCGCCGACGAGCACGACGCCGAGACCCGGCGTGACGCCGTGGGCGGCCCTGAGCGCGTCGACGTCGCGGCCGAGCTCCGCGCGGATGGCCTTGGCCGTCGCGGCGCCGTCGAGGATGTTGACGCCCTGGACGGCGGCCATGGCCGCCGTCAGCAGCGCGCGGCCGCCGAGGGCCGCCGCGGCGAGGACCGTCGGGCGCCACCGCATCGTCGCGGCCACGAGGGATGCCGTGGCTGCGAGGCGCTGCGGCGAACTGTGCAGGCGCGCAGGCCTTTTGACGCTCGACTCAGGTCTTTTCGCCGCTCGATTTACGGTCTTCGGCGCGCGAATCGGGTCTTTTTAGCACCTCGATTAGCACCCCATGCTCGCCACCGCGAGTGCGAGGTCGGAGGAGCCGGGATGGTGAAGCTCGACTTTCTCGGACTGCCGAGCAAAGCGTGTGACGCCGATGCGTGGAATGGCGAAGTAGGACGTGGTCTAGAGCATAACTCGTACCACGCGCATCGCCTACATCAACCAGACAAGCATCAACAGCATCGACACCAACAGACCCCTTGCCGCTAACAGAAGCACCCGCTAACCACCTCGCGAAACCTCCGCGACAGAAACCATGATAACCACCCCCTTCCTGCTCGCGCTGCTCCCCGCCGCCGCCTACGGCGCGGCGTCGGACTGCGAGTTCCGGCGCGAGGCCGGCTGGACCGACTTCGACGAGGAGTTCGAGGACGGCCACACCTACATGTGGCTGGGCCTGTCGCGCGACGACGGCTGCGCGGACCTGCACTGCGACGCGGCGACGGGCGCGCTGTGGCTCGCGGTGCACCACCGCTTCGGCGTCAAAGAAACCGAGCCGACGAGCAAGGGCCACAAGGTGTCGCGGTCGTCCTACTGCATGGTCCTCGCGGAGGACGGGCGCTACGCGCGCTACGGGCGCGCGCAGATGAAACAGCGCGAGGAGCGGTTCATGTGGCGCGAGCGGCGCCGCGAGAACTGGCAGGACGTCGGCCCCGCGGTCCCGGCCTCGGAGACGACGGAGGTTTTGGTGGCCTCGGACTGGGGCGCGGACCAGTACGCCAGCTGCCTCTACGACTACTGCGAGACGACGTGCGACGCTTTGGCCGCGCGCGACGCGGGGACCGCGGACGCGGCGGCCTACGACGACCTGTTTTCGCGACTCACGACGGGCACCGAAAACATCGACGCGGCGCCAAAGTCGTGCTTCGACGACGACGACGACTGGTGGTGGTACTTTGGGTGGATCACGACCGCGCACGCGTTCTGGATCGTCGGCTGCGCGTGTAGCGTCCTGCTGCCCTGGTACCTCGGCTGCTCCGTGTCCAACGCCTGCTGCCCCTTGTTCGCGCAGCTCAACGCGCTGCGCAACGAGTTCGCGGACTCGTGCCCCTGCCTGCACCGCTGGCTCACGTTCTGCTGCGTGCGGTGCTGCGTGTGGTTTTCGTCCGCCTGCGCGTGCTGCGCCTGCTGCTGCGGGCGCAAGAAGGACGCCCGGACGGCCGACGACGCCGCGCCGTCGGAGGAGGCGAACGCGCGGGATCTGGAGCTCGTCGTGACGATGCAGCCCGAGGCCGGCGAGGCGGCGGCGGGTCCCGTCGCGGCGTCGACGAGGTCGCGGGGCGCGGCCCTGAAGGCGCGGTCGGCGGGCCCCCAGTTCAAGCTCCTGCTCTGGAAGATCGCCACGGTGAAGAAGCGCGACGGCGCGGGCCTCTTCAAGCAGCTCCTCTGCCCGGCGCTGACCTTCGCGGTCATCTGGATGCTCTACGTCACGGCCGGCATCACGGGCATGTCCCCGTCGGCGCGGTGGAACAAGAACAACATGAACTACGCTCGAAAAGACGGCAAGATGCACGACTACGACAAGGGCCAGTTCCTGAGCCACGGCATGCTCGAGCTCTTCCTCGGCTTCCTCGGGTTCATCCCCTTTGTGCAGGTCGTCGCCGTGTCGATCGTCAACGAGCACCAGGCGAAGCTCGTCGAGGCCATGAAGATGGCGGGCCTGCGGCCGCCGGTCTACTGGCTCGCGAACTTCGTCGCCGAGGGCGTGGCCTGCGGCGGCGTCGCGGCGCTGCTCGTCGCCGTCGTCGCCGCGCCGGGCCTCTTCCGCTTCGCGGGCCACGCGACGAACCCGTTCCTCGTGCTGCTGGGCCTCCACTGGATCTACCTCATCGCCCTCGTGTCCGTGGCCTTCGCGGCGACGGCGTTGGTGCCCTCGGGCTTCGTCGCGTCCCTCTTCGCCGTGCTCTCGCAAGTCTCGGGCCTCGTCTGCTACTTCGTGGGCGCGTGGCAGAAGACCGACTCGGGGAGCGTCATCTCGACGTCGATCTGGACCAAGTCCGTCGCCATCCAGCGCTGGTACGCCCTCAACCCGCAGTGGGCCTACCAGCTCATCGTCCACTCCTTCATGTCGAACCGCGCCAAGCACTGCCGCGTCACCGCGTCGCTCGCCGGCGTCGAGGATTTCGCGTCGCACGCCTACGAGTGCACGTGGCGCGATATGAATGTCGACGACGCCAAGTCCGACGCGAAAAGGGAGCTCGCGGCCTGGCTCGTCGACGCCGGCGCCTACTGCGCGAACCGGGTCTACGACTATTCCTACTCCTACGAGGACCCGGGCGCGGCCGAGGGTCTGGCGGAGGCGACGTGCGCCGTCAGCGGCCCGTTCTCGAAGCACCGGTCCTTCTACTCCAAGTCCGACGAGGGGCCCTGGTGGCCCCGGCCCCAGTGGACGGGGAGCCTCTTCGGCATGCTCCTGCTGGACATCGTCCTCTTCCTGGTCCTGGCGTGGTACTTCTCGCAGTGCGTGCCCTGGTCGGAGTACGGCACGCCCAAGCCCTGGTACTTCCCGCTCCAGCCGTCCTACTGGTGCGCGAAGAAGCCCAAGGAGGAGGTCACGGACGAAGAGGAGGCCCACGACCCGGCGGCGGGCTTCCCCGAGGCCTACGAGCCCCTCGGCGGCGGCAAGGCCGCCGTCGTCCGGGTCCGGAACCTCCGCAAGACCTTCGGCGACTTCCGCGCGGTCGACGGCGTGAGCTTCGACATGGTCGAGTCGGAGATCTTCTGCCTCCTGGGCCACAACGGCGCGGGGAAGACGACGACGATCTCCATGCTCTCCGGGCTCACGCCGCCGGACCGGGCCGCGGCCGGCGCGCCGCCGGCCGCGGCCGTCTACGGCTTCGACGTCGGCGACGCGGACGCCATGCGCGACCTGCGGCGCAACCTCGGCGTCTGCCCCCAGCACGACATCCTCTTCCAGCACCTGACGCTGGAGGAGCACGTCGCGTTCTTCGGGCGGCTGAAGGGCAAGTCGAAGGACGCCGCGGAGCGCGACGCCGCGGCGCTCCTCCGCGTCTTCCACCTCGGCGACCGGTCCCACCACCTGGGCTCGGAGCTGAGCGGCGGCCAGAAGCGCAAGCTCAGCGTGTCCATCGCGCTGAGCGGCCACTCGAAGTTCGTCGTGCTCGACGAGCCGACGGCGGGCATGGACCCCGTCGCGCGGCGCGAGTTCTGGACGTTGCTGCGGTCCGTGCGGCTCCGGCGCGCGCTCCTCCTGACGACGCACCACATGGACGAGGCGGAGGCGTTGGGCGACCGCGTGGCCATCATGGCGAGCGGCAAGGTCAAGGCCGACGGGTCCATCGACTTCCTCAAGCGGCGCTTCGGGAGCGGCTACCGCCTCGCGTTCCGCTGCGGCGACCGCGTCGCGGCGGAGCGCGCCGTCCTCGAGGCCGTGCCCGGCGCGACGGCGGAGGACCTGACGGAGGCGGCGCACCTCGGCATCCACGACGCGGCGAACGCCGCGCGCTTCGAGCGGCTCCGGTCCGAGAGCCGCGAGCGGTCCGGCTCCTACGACTCGCCGCGGTCGTCGCCGCGGACGCCGCGGCGGACGCTCGAGGACGAGGCGAGCGCCGTGTCGCCGCTCCTCGGCGCCGCGGACCGCGCGGAGGTGGAGGCCGACGCGCTCGCCTTCGACGTCGCCTTCGGCGACCGCGACCGCCTGCCGGCGCTCTTCGACGCGTTGCGGAATTTGGAGAAGCCGCCGACGGACGTCGCCTTCTCGTCGACGACGCTCGAGGACGTCTTCCTCGCCGTCGGCGAGGACCAGGCCGTCCACAACATCACGAAGGTCAACTCGCAGCGGTCGTCGTACGACTTGTACGCCGAGGCCGCGGCCGACGACGGCGTCGCGGACGAGCCCCGGGGCTGGTCGCTGGGGCGCCACCTCGGCGCCGTCGCGGGTCTACGGCTGCGTCTCGCGCGCAACGACTGCGCCGTGCTGCTCTGGCCGCTCATGGTCGTCGAGGCCGCCGCCGCGGCGCTCGCGAAGCCCGTTCTGGGCGCGCGGACGTCGCTGCCGCCGCTCGCGGCGCTCCGCGCCAAGTACGTCGGCGGCGGCCGCGCGCCCGTCGTCTGCCTCGTGCCGGCGCTCACGTCGCTCGTGCTCTGCGCGCTCATGCAGCGGGGGAAATTGGTCGTGGGCAAGAACCCGAAGTGGTCCGAGCTGCCGAACGTCTTGGTCGCCATGGGCCTCGGTTTGGTCTGGATGCTCGTGCCGGGGCTTTTGGCGGAGCCCATCGTCCGCGAGCGCAAGCTGCGGCTGCGGAACTTGCTGGCCGTGAGCGGGCTCGACGTCCGCGCGTACTGGCTCGGCAGCGTCCTCGGCGACGCGCTGCCCCTCGCGCTCGGCGTCGGCGTCGCGTGGCTCGCGCTCGGCGCCTACCACATCTCCTACCGCGTCGAGCAACAGACGCCGAAGATGGTCCTCAACGGCACGCGCTACGACTACTTCTGCGACCCGGCGTCGGGCTACTGGGACGACGACTTCTGCCAGGACGAGTCCTTCGACCGCCGCGAGTGGCTCGAGACGTCCTGGCTCTTCGCGGTGTACCCCTGCTTCGTGCTGGCGCTGTTGGGCTTCGCCCATTTCGGGTCCTACGCCTTCGCGGACCCGAACGTCTGCGTGGGGGCCTTCCCCGTGATCGTGCTCGGCCTCGTCGTCGTCCCGCTCATCCTCGTCATCTTCCTCGCGCTGGCCTTCGGCGGCCTCATGCCCGGCGGCGACGCGTCGCAGTTGTTTACGTGGAACTACGCGGAGATGATCGCGGCCTACGCGTGGTTGGAGACGCTCGTCAACCCCGTCGGCGGTCTGTTGGTCGCGCTGCTCCGCGTCACGCGCATGTCCTTCGTGGTGACCAAGTCCATGGAGGAGGCCTGGAGCCCGACGTGGCCGCCCTACTGGGCGACCTGCGCCATCTTCCTCGCCCAGTTCGTCGGCTTCGAGGCCCTGGCCTACGTCAAGGACCGCCTCGCGACGCGGCCGCTGCCCTACGCGCGGTCGCGCCTCGGCGCGAAGCGCGAGGCCGCGCTCGACGACGACGTCGCCGCCGAGCGGACCCGCGTGCTCGCCCTCTTCGCCGACGCGGGGAGCGCCGCGCCGCCGGCGCCGGACGCGGACGGCGGGGCGGGCTACGCCGCGCGCGCGGCCGCGGCGGCCGCCGCGGTCAAGGCCGCGCTCACGGACGAGCTCGCGAGCGACGCGCTGGCGCCGCCCGCGGTCGCGGAGGCCGCCGAGGCGTGCGACCGCGACGGCCTGCTCGTGCGCGAGGTGCGCAAGATCTTCCCGCCGAAGCGGCTCGGCCAGCGGGCCATCGAGGCCGTGCAGAACGTCACGTTCGGCGTCCGCAGCGGCGAGGTCTTCGGGCTGCTCGGCGCCAACGGCGCGGGCAAGACGACGACGATGGCCGTGGTGACGCGCGCGCTCGAGCCGACGTCGGGCGACGCGGCCATCGGCGGCCGCAGCGTGCTCGACGACTTCGGGGCGGCGTCGAAGCGGCTGGGCCTCGTGAACCAGCACAACACGCTCTGGGACGCGCTGAGCTGCCGGGACCACCTGCGCCTCTTCGCGGGGCTCCGGGGCTCGGGCGCCGCCGGCGCCGGCGTCGTCGACGCGACGCTGGACCGCGTCGAGTTGCTGGCGCACGGCGACAAGCCCGCGGGCCGGCTCTCGGGCGGCATGAAGCGCAAGCTCTGCTGCGCCGCGGCGCTCGTCGGCGACCCGCGCATCGTGCTCCTCGACGAGCCGTCGGCGGGGCTCGACCCCGTGAGCCAGCGGAATTTGTGGAACCTCATCAAGTCGACGATGGCGGGCCGCGCCGTCGTGCTCACGACGCACTCGATGGTCGAGGCCGACGTGCTCTGCGACCGCATCGCCATCCAGGTCGCGGGCCAGCTCCACTGCCTGGGCACGCCGGCGCACCTCAAGGCCAAGTACGCCTCGGGCTACGAGCTCGTCGTCAAGGTCGACGAGGCGCGGTCGAAGACGTCGCAGGACGACGCCGACGCGGCCGCGGCCGTCTCCGCCTTCGCCGCGGAGCGCCTCGGCGCGACGGAGGTGTCCGCCGACGCGGGCACGCTCACCTACGAGCTCCCGCCGCGGCCGGGCGCCGAGCTGCTCGCCGACGCGTTCGCGGCCTTCGACGGCGACAGACGCGCGGAGCTCAAGGTCGCGGAGTTCGCCGTCGTCCAGGCCTCGCTCGAGAAGGTCTTCATCAGGATTGTCGCCGGCGAGTCCGGCGACATCCACGAGCAGTCGTCCCTCGGCCGCCGCGTCGCCGGCGACCTCCAGGCGGACGACGACGACGCCGAGCGCGACGTCGACGACTTCGTCTTCGCGGAGCCGACGTGCTGCCGCTGCTCCCGCTTCGCCCACAACACGCTCGCCAAGTACCACGCCTCCTGCTGCTGCGTCATGTCCGTCTACCAGATCCTGGGGAGCATCGGCGCGCCCTGGATCGTCTTCAACACGGGGCTCCTCACGATCGCGTTCCACCTCTTCTCCGCGATCACGAACTGCGTCGGCGTCTGCTGCATCCAGGCGCCCCCCAAGGACGCCTAGGCATATCGACACCCCAAGCTCGCTCGATATAAGAAGTGTACATGTCGCGGCGTCACGGCGCTGCTCGCGCCGCCGAGTCGCGGAGCGGCTTCGAGCCGGCCATCGCCGTGGTCGGGCTTCTCGATCAAGTGACAGGGCGATGAACCATTACCTAGCCCCCCCCCCCCCTTGAACCACTCGTCCGCCAACAACGTGTCGAGGACCTTGCCCTGCTGGCCGTAGTTGCGCCTAGACGGCGGGCTGCGCCGCCTCCTCCTCGCCCGCGACAACGCGCACGGCCTCGTTCTCCGCGGGCGGCGGCGACGGCGGCGGCGCGTCCATCTCCTTCTTCGCCACGGGCTCGGCCTGGACGGGGGCCGCGTCCTCCTTCGCGGGGAGGCCGAGGAGCGCGCGGAGGTCGCCCTTGCCGCCCGTGGGGCCGCAGAGCACGAGCGCGGGCATCATGGCGAAGGTAGACACGAAGAAGGACGACATGATCAGCATGGTGATGAAGATGCCGAAGCGCCGGAACCAGAGGAGCTGGCACGCGAACAGCGCGCAGCACGCGCCGAACGTCGTCAGCATGCCGCTGAGCACGGACACGCCCATCTCGCCCATGGCGCTCTTGACGCGGTCCTCGCGCGTCCACGACGGCGGCTGGTGGTTGTACGCGTGGGCCATGTGGAGCACGTAGTCCACGGCCATGCCGCCCGCGATGGAGATGTCGATGGACTCGATGACGTTGACCTCCCAGCCCGCCAGGGCCATCAAAGCCAGCGTCACGGAGACGACGCACAGGAGCGACACGAAGGCGACGGCCGTGACGATCCAGTTTCCCGTGGCGATGAGCATGACCACGAACGCGAGCGCGAGCGAGATGGAGATGTTCTCCGCGGCCGCGCGGAGGAACACGCCCGACGCGACCATCCACGCGTTGAATTCCGTCGTCTGGTACGGCTTCCGGCCGGCGAAGAGGTCGCCCGAGCTGCTCCGCGCGGCCTTGAGCGCGGACTCGCCGGCGTCGTAGAAGTCCCAGAGCTCCTCGAAGGAGTCGCTCCGCGAGAGCGTCGTGTTGAAGCCCGCGTAGGCCGCCTTGACGACGCTGCCCTCGAGCACGAAGCCCGTCATGTCGCCCCGCAGGCCGTGCGCGTCGTCGTGCATGTTGCCGTAGGGCCAGTCCCAGGAGTCGCGGAACTCGAGGAGCTTCGCCGCGAACGCGCCGCAGTCCGACGGCTCGTAGGGGAACGACGAGCCCTCGTGCTCGACGTAGTTCTTGAAGTCGCTCATGAAGTTGTAGTGCGCCGTCTCGTAGTGCGGCGCGCCGCCCTTGGCCTGGATCACCTCGAAGTAGGCCTGGGACGCGTCGATGAACTCCTGCTGGTGCCCGCAGAGGTCGATGCCCTTGTAGTTGGCCGACCCGACGCAGTCGCTGCCCTCCTCGACGCAGGCGGGATGCGACCCGTCGTCCATCTCCCAGGGGTCCGCCTCGTCGACGCCCGCGACGAGGAAATTCCCCGGCTTCTCGTCGGCCCGGTCCGTGAGAAACTTCTCCCGGAGCGCCTTCGTGTGCTGCGTGTAGACGTGCTGCTTGTCGAAGAAGTCCAGCGCGTCCGTCGCCGGCACGAGCGTCGTCGTCCAGATGGCCGTCGCCGCGACGAAGATCGCTATAAAAATCGCGATGAGCGGCTTGTGGAACTTGATGATCGCGTCCGCGAAGACGCCGCCGTAGACCTTCTCGACGAGCCGCGCGCCGTCGGGCACGACGTAGGCCGCGCCCTTCTCCGGCGCCGGCGGCGACTCCGCGGGCGTCACCGCCGCCGCCTGCTTCGGGAAGCAGCAGCTCCAGCGGCAGCAGCCGCAGAAGTACTTCTCGCGGACGATGATCGCCGCGGGCAAAAAGGTGATCACGAGCACGTAGTCCGCGAGCACCATGACGCCCGACACGACGCCGAAGCACCGGATGTCCCAGATCGCACTAAAGGCGCAGGCCGTGAAGGCCGCCCAGGTCGTGAAGGACGTCGCGAGCATCGCCGACGCCGCGCGCTCGTAGGCCCACGCGAACCGCAGCAACAGGTCGCCGCGGACCTCCGGGTCCGGGTGGAGCGCGGACTGCTTCCACGCGTCCATCAGCACGAAGATGTCGTCGGCGCCGATGCCCAGGATGATGAACGCGCCGTTGTACATGAGGTAGGTGATGTACTCCTCGCCCATGAGCACCGTCCACACCTGTGTGGAAATCAACCACTGGTTTGGGGGGTCCCCACCAAACTTCAGAACTCTCTATCTCGGTCAAATCGAAGTCGATTCGACTGATTTTTGGACGAATCGATTGCTCTCATCGAGTTCTCGAAGCACAACAGAAAGCCTCGCGTCGAAACGGTCGCATACGCGCACATTGAAGTCGGGTTGAAGATTTGATTTCCACACAGGTCCATACGAAGAGCCCGCAGGGGAACGAGATCGCGATCTCGAAGAGGCCGCAGAGCGCGATGAAGATGGACCCCGTCTGCAGGATCAAAATGATCAGCACGATGGCCATGGCCAGGTTGAGCATCCGCAGGTCCTCGTTCAGGTAGTACTGGATGGGGTCGATGCCGTTGAAGAGCAATTCGAAGTCGGGCTCGTCGTCGCCGTCGACCTCTTCCAGATCCTTCTTGAGCTTGTGGAGCTTCGGCATGAGCGACGCGACGGCCCAGTCCTCCATCTCCTCCCAGTCCTCGTCGCTGCCCGCGTCGCCGCTCCACGACAGCGGGAAGCCCGTGCTGAAGGTGAACGCCGCGTACGACACCTTGTTGGAATCGCAGTCCCAGCCGCCGCCGACCGTGTAGGCGCGCTGCGCCGCGAGGCCGCCCCGGCAGTCGGCCTCGGCGCCGCTCGCGTTGGCGGACATCTTGACGGAGTAGCGGAACCCGCGCTTGACGCGCATGACGTCCGTGCTGTTGCACATGGCGTAGAGCGCGTCGCCGGGGTCGTAGTCCGACGTGCGCGACGTCGCCGCGTCGGCCGCGCACGCGGGCACGGCGTCGGGCCAGTAGGGCGCGCAGTAGGTCGCCAGCGCGCAGTCGTTCGACGGCGCCGCGGAGGCGTCGTAGACGCCGCGGAACAGCGACGTCGGCTCGACGCACGTCGCCCCGCCGTCGTCGCTGAGGCAGTAGTCCGCGAAGCCGTCCGTGCGCTGCACCTGGCGGATGAGCTTCCGTAATGTCTCGAGGCCCTTGCCGCCGAGCACCGTCGACGCGCCCTTGGCCCGCAGGATGACGCTGCAGCTCTCCTCGGCCTGCCGCTGGGGGCGCATCCACCAGTCCTCGTCCTCCTCGTCGAGGCGGCGCCGCGCGCGCCGGGCCGGCCGGCGGCCGAAGACCTTGGGCAGGCGCAGCGCCGCCGGCAGCCCCGCGAGCGCCGCCGTCTCGACCCTGGACCGCGGCCGGCGCCGCGGCGCGGCCTCGCCGAGGCGGCGCCGCTCGTCCTCCTCGCGGCCCGTGTCGGACCAGTAGTCGTGGCGCATGGCCAGGAACCCGTAGAGCTTGCGCACGATGGGGTCCTCCGTGTCCGTGAAGCTGCCGCCGAGCTCCGACTCCCCGGCGGTGAAGGCGAGCATGGCCAGGACGATGGCGATGCCGCCCGAGGCCATCATGACGGCGACGGGGTACGCGACGACCATGCGGCTGAACCGCCCGGGCCTGGGACGCTCGTGGTGGCCGCCCATGGCTGCCCCGAAGTCCTGACGAAGGGCGTGTGCGTTCCTCGCTTTGCCGCGCAAACGCCAATCGGCTGCACCGTGGTGGTGACGTTGGCATTGAAGTGTGAAGCGCCACTGTGGCAGAGAGCATGAGCAGCGCCTGATGTGGTTGCCGAGGCCTCTGTGGCAGAGCATGAGCGCGTTTCGCTCCTCCGGCGCTGGGATGGCAGCCGCATGAGGCTCGCAACCGCAGCCGCACTACTCTCCAGCATCACCATGGCCGCGCAGCTCGCCGGCCGCCGCGAGACGGCGGCGAACCTGCTGCGCCTCGGCGCGCCGCGCGCCGCGGCGCGGCTCGGCCTCGGCGTCGCGCGCGTCCGCGCGCCCTTCGCCGTCGAGGCGTTCACGGACGTCGCCGACGCGGCGACCGCAGAAGCCTTCGCGGCCGCGCTGCGCGGCGCCGCCGAGGTCGCGTTCGACGCCGAGTGGCGGCCCGACGGCCCTCGGGACGACCACGCGCCGTCGCTGGCCCAGGTCGCGGTGCGCGGCGGCGGCGTCTATCTGCTGGATCTCGAGGTCGACGCCGGGCGCGAGCCGGCCCTCGCGGCGCTCGAGGAGGCGCTCTGGAGCGAGGATGTTATTGTCTACGGCTTCGGCGCGCGGACGGATCTCGAAAAGCTCGCGCTGCTGCGGCCGGGGCTCCGCGGCGCGCGGCGCCTGCGGGACCTCGAGGACGCGGGCGCGGGCCTCAAGGACGCCGTGCACCAGCACACGTTCTTTACGATCGACAAAAAGGAGCAATGCTCGGACTGGAAGCGCAGGCCGCTCACCCCGGCGCAGCGAAGCTACGCGGCCGCGGACGCGGCCGTCCTGCTGGCGTTGAGCGACGCGCTCGAGGACCAGCCCGCGGAGCAGACCTGCGCCGTGACCGCGCGGACGCTCCGAGGCGCGGCGCCGCCGCGCGCGTCGCGCGCCGCCGCGGTCGACGCCGCGGCGGTGCGAGGGGTGATCGTCGACGTCGCCGACGCGCGAGGCGTCGAGTGCAACGCGCTCTGCGTCGCCGCCGGCGCGGACCGGCTTTTGGTCTTATTCCCGGCGAGCGAGCAGCTCGACTGGAAGTGGTTCGCGCTGGCGACGGGCCGGTCGCGGCGCCAGCTCAAGCTCGCGACGTGGGACCAGTGCGTCGGCGACTTCGGCGCGGAGCCGGGCCGCGTGCCGCCCGTGCCGCTGCGCGAAAACGTCCGCGTCTTCGCGCACCCGGCGCTCGTCGCCGCGCCGGCGCTCGTCGGGTCCACGGGCGACGAGGAGACGCGGCTCGTGTTCCCCGGCGACGCGCTGCCGTCCTTCGCCGAGGTTTTGCCGGACCCGGCGCTCTACGCGAGCGACCTCGACGACGCGCTGGATCGCTTCGCGGCGGAGAAGAAGGTCATGCTCGACAACGCTTTGCAGAGCTGCGCGCGGAAGTTGCGGATGATCGGCGTCGACGCGGCGGTGGCGGGCGAGGTTTTGAACGAGCACCGGGGCGTCACGCCCCGGGGCCACCGGCGGGGCGGATTGGATAGGGTGCGCGTCGACGCGGCGCGCATCGACGGCGACCTGCGGGCCGCGGCGCTGGAGGGGCGGGTGGTCGTCGTGCCGCCGCGGCGGAGCTGCGTGGGCGCGCACTACGTTTTGGCGACCAAAGGCGGCGACGCGAACTTCGACGAGCTTCTGGACGTGTTGGACCTGCGGGGCAGCGTGGAGTACTGGGGCAGCCGCTGCGGCATCTGCAACGGCGGCGACTGGCGGTCCCTGGACAAGGCGGTCGTTCTGGGAGAGGTGCCCGCGGCCGTCGTCGACAGCGAGGACGA
This sequence comes from Aureococcus anophagefferens, assembly GCF_000186865.1. Classification (NCBI taxonomy): domain Eukaryota; class Pelagophyceae; order Pelagomonadales; family Pelagomonadaceae; genus Aureococcus; species Aureococcus anophagefferens. The sequence goes on along the minus strand of NW_008705566.1, from coordinate 1,098,875 downwards.
GTTCTACCAGTGCGGCGTCTGCGGCCAGATCTTCTGGCCCGGCCGCAAGTACGACGACAAGATGAACGGCCTCAAGAACCTCGCGCTCAACGACGAGGAGGACGTACTTCTCAAGGACGCGGTCCACAAGTTCCGCGTGTCGCCGCCGCCTCGGTAAAACTTAGGGGTCCACCCAGTCGTACACGTCGGCATCCGAGTCGATGTATATCGCCACCACCGCAGTGCCGCCACCGCTCAAACCCGAACTCTTAGAACAGGCACGCGTACTTCTCGGCGTCGGCGTCCTGGGCGCCGCCCTCCATCTTCGACGTCCAGAAGCACTGCGTGTTGAAGACGAGGTCGTCGCCCCACCACGTGTCCCAGATCTGGTTGCCGCGGTCGAGCTGCGCGGTGATGTTCTGGGAGAAGAACTTGTGCTCCGGCGTGCAGTACATGAAGACGAGCAAACGACCGTCGACGATGCGCCAGACGTTCGGGTTCGAGAAGGGCCCGAGCGTCGACTTGGTCCAGAAGGTCTCGTCGGAGATGCCGTAGGAGCAGAAGCCGCCGAACTTGGGCGCGTAGCGCGCCGGGTCCGCCGCGAACGCGGCGCGGTTCGCCTCGCTGGCGAACCAGAAGCTGTAGTCGCCGTACGACGCCTCGAACTCCGGCGACCCGTAGGTCGCGTTCGCGCCGGCCTCGAGGGAGTGGTACGCGACGACGTCCGCGCCGTCGAGGACCGGGCCCGCGGCCGCGTCCGTGCAGACCTCCGTCTGGGGGCCGTCGGCGGCGTCCTCGACGTCCGCGACGTTGACGTCCATCTTCTCCGTCGCGGGCGTGAAGGCCGGCGGCGCGTCCGGGTCGCGGCCCCGCGCGAGCTGCGCGCCCTTGTGCTTCGCGTGCGAGTTCTCGGTGTGCGTCCGCGCCTCGTCGAACTTCTTCACCTCGTGGACCTGCGTGTCGACGTGCTTCACCTTGACCTCCTCGGTGTGCGTGATGACGTGCTTGTCGTCGACCTTCTTCGTCTTCTCGGCGCGGCCGAGGTCGAGCGCCTCCTTCACCTGGACCGCCTGTTTCCTCGCCTTCTCCTCGGCGACGTGCGCCTCCTTCTTGGTCAGGCCGTTCTCCTTCTTGGGCAGCGGCTTGCCCGTCGGCGACAGCGGCTTGCCGTTGCTCGTCTCCGCGAAGTAGACCGCGGACGACCCCGTCACGGGCAGCGCGCCGCCGTTCGCGCCGGCGTAGAGGAAGAGGCCCAGGGCGACGAAGCTCGTGAGCGCCACGCGCGCGCTCGGCCGCTCCCGCGCGGGCGCGGACTCGTCGTCGACGTCCGGCAGCCGCGGCGCGCTCGGCGCGCCCACGGCCGACGGCGCGAAGGCGAGGCTGGCCATGTCGGCAGCCCACACCTTCGAGACGCACTCCGCTTTGAGATCGTATCTCTGCTCCAAACAGATGTATTGCTTGACAAGGGCAAATCTCGCTCGGGTAAAAAGCTCGCGGTCATGGCCAAGCGCTGCGAGCTCGCGCCTGTCAACGCGTGATTGACGCGTAGCAATGATGCGCGCCGCCGTCGCGCTGCTGCTCGCCGCTGCGCGCGGCGCAGCGCTCCGAAATGACTCGCGGCGGCGCCTCGCGAGCGGCCGCGAGGTCGTCGTCGTGCCCGTCGGCGGCCGCGCGAGCGCCTGCGCCAAGCAGCGCGTCCTCGCGCTGGCGACGTCCTGCGGGCGCGACGTCGTCGTGCTCGCGGGCGAGGAGCCGGACTCCTGGGCGTCGAGCGCCTGGACGACGGTGCCCCAGGCGACGTTCCCGGCCGCCGGCGACGGCGCGCAGACGTGGAGGACCTTCGCGGGCCACCGCAGCGGCAAGAGCAAGCCGGCCTTCGTGCGCTGGTTCGCGGCCAGCGCCTACGACTACGCCTGGCACGTCGAGGAGGACGCCTTCTTCACGGGGGCCTGGCGCCGCCTCTTCGACGCCGCGGCGGCCAGCGCCGCGGACGTCGTCGCGCCGTGGCTGCGGGAGCGGGCGCTCGGCGCCTGGCACAAGACCCAGGTGGACCATTGCCACGTCTACGGACAGCCCTGCTTCCGCGGGCGCGAGTTCCTGACGCAGACCGCGTGGCCCGCGACGCGGCTCTCGAAGCGGCTCGCGGTCGCGCTCGAAGACGGCCTCGCGTCGGGCCGCGTCGCGGGCCACCACGAGGCGACGACGGCCCTCTTCTGCCGCGAGGCTCTGAAGGGGAGCTGCGTGCTGGAATCGCTGGACGGCGGGTCCGTCGGGTCCGTCGTCCTCGGCGGCGAACGCGTCCCCGAGCCGAAGCCCGGGAAGACGTTCCGCCGCCGGCCCAAGCCCTCCGAGTACACGCTCGCCTTCGCGGCCTACATGGGGCCCCGGGACGTCCACGGCGAGCCCAGGCCCGTCGCCGCGTCGAAGCTCTACCACCCCGTGAAGTGCGCCGCGGACCCGTCGCTCGGCGCGGACGCGGCGGCGTGGGCGGCCACGGGCGCGCCGCGGGGCGCCCACGCCGCGGGCCGCGGCGCGGAGGCGCCGCCGGCCTTTGCGGAGCTCGTGCCCGGCGGCTCGTGGTGCCGGCTGGCGAACCGGACGTCGCTCGCGGCGCCGGAGTGCGGCGCCGTCGGCGCGCGGACGCCGTCGCGGCTCCTCGTCACGGGCGCGGGGTCGTCGGGCACGCTCTACGTCGCCAAGCTCCTCCGGCGGAGCGGCCTCGGCTTCAGCCACGACGACTGGGACCGCTGCCCCTGCCCCGGCCGCGACGGCGCGGTGTCGTGGGTCCACGCGTTCTCGCCCCGGACGGTCGCCGCGGCCGGCGGCCCGCGGACCTGCCCCGGGCCGTCCTGGTCCTGGGGCCGCGACAAGGACCTGCGCTTCGACGCCGTCGTCCACCTCGTGCGCGACCCGCTGAAGACCATCGCGAGCCGCGCGCGGCGCGCGCGCGGCAACGAGACGCGGTGGTTGAAGCACGCGGGCTGCCACACGCGGCTGCCGGGCTTCGCCTACCACTGGGACGAGGTCGTCGCCGCGGCGGCGCGCCACGTCGTGTCCTGGAACTTCTTCGTCGAGGCGCACGCGAGCCGGCGCGTCCGCGTCGAGGACCTCACGGCGGACCCGGGCCCCGTCGCGCGCGGCCTCTGCGCCGACTTCCTGCGCGGCGGGGCTCACTGCCCGGACGCCGCGGCCTTTGCCGCCGCCGCGGAGACGCTCGCGAGCGACGTCAACGCGCACGGCCGCGGGACCAACCGGACGCGCGCGCGCAAGGGCTGGGCCGCGCGGCCGGGGAGCAAGCCCTTCCTCGACGCCATGGACCGAGGCCGCCAGCGCTACGGGGCCCAGTTCGATCCGAACACGGCGGCCGCGCGGAGGCAGCGCGCTTTTCGCGACGGGCGCCGCGACGGGCGCCGCGCCGCGGCCAAGGGCGCGGCGCGACGCCGGAAGAAGAAGAAGTCCGACGTCGGGCGCCAGCTCAACGCCGTCGAAGCGCAACCCGTGACCTGGGCGAGCCTACGGGCCCTCGACGCCGACGTCGCGGCCCTCGCGCGGAACCAGGCGCGCCGCTACGGCTACGCGGCGGCGGATCCGGGCGAGGCGGACGACCCGCGCGACGCGGGCCTCGAGCCGCGCTGCGGCTGGGACGGCGAGGGGCGCTGGGAATGCTGGCTCGTCGAGAAGTAAGGACGTGGTTTCTGTGGTTTGGACTCCTGAGACTAAAGTAAGCTCGTGTTTTGCGATTTTTATTTCGATGTTGAAGCTGTTCTTGAAGTCGCCAAATTCCACAATTCGAGCTCGGAGCGCTTTGCAGCCGCGCGCGAGAGCAGAAGAATACCACACGATGCGGACGCTCATCGCGCTCGCGCTCCTCGGAGGCGCCGAGGCGAACGGCCGCCACGACGCCAACGGCGACGTGATCGCGTCCCTCGCGCCCGAGGAGCTCGCCGTGTCCGCCAGCGGGCACCTCGGCGACCGGCCGCCGTCCTACGACATGTGGTCCACGGGCGACCGCAGCGGCCCGCCGCCGTACCCCTACCCGGCGGACCGGACCTACAACACGAAGGGCGGCCCGAAGGAGGGCATGATCAACGTCCACCTCGTGCCGCACACGCACGACGACACCGGGTGGCAGGTCACGGTCGACCAGTACTTCGAGCGCGAGGTCTACTTCATCGTCGACACCATCGCGCAGCAGCTCGCCGAGGACCCGAACCGCAAGTTCATCTACGTCGAGACGGCCTTCTTCGCGCGCTGGTGGGAGCAGGCGTCGGACGCGAAGCGCGACCGCATGAAGAAATTGGTCGCGGGCAAGCAGCTCGAGTTCATCAACGGCGGCTGGTGCATGCACGACGAGGCGAGCCCGCTCTGGACGGCCATGGTCGACCAGACGACGCGGGGCCACCAGTTCCTGCTCAAGCACTTCGGCCCCGAGGCGAACCCGCGGGGCACGTGGCAGATCGACCCCTTCGGCCACAGCAACACGGAGGCCTGGCTCCTCGGCGCCGAGGCGGGCATGGAGTCCCTGTTCTGGGGGCGCATGGACTACGAGGACCGGGACATGCGCTTCGGCCTCAACCAGACGTCGTCGACGCCGGAGAAGCCGACGACGGGCGGCTTCGAGTGGATCTGGGAGGGCTCCAAGTCGCTCGGCGCGTCGGCCCAGGTCTTCGCGGGCAATCTGTACGGCACGGGCCAGGGCGGCTACTCGACGTGGATGAACTTCGACGGCTCCGACGACCAGATCAACGACGACCCGCGGCGCCACGACTACAACGTGGACCAGTGGGTCGACAAGTTCGTCCAGGACGCGCGGGCCCAGGCCGCGCACACGCTGACGGACCACCAGCTCTGGGCCTGCGGCACGGACTTCCAGTACCAGAACGCGGACCACTGGTTCCGCAACTTGGACAAGTTGATGCACTACGTGAACCTCAACGGGTCCGTGAACGCGTTCTATTCCACGCCGACGATCTACACGGAGTGGAAGCACAAAAACAAGTCCGTCGTCTACGAGGTGCGCACGGACGACATCTTCCCCCTCGCGGACAACGCCCACGACTACTGGTCCGGCTACTTCACGAGCCGCCCGGCGCTCAAGCGCCAGGTGCGCTTCGCCACAAATTTACTCTCCGCCGCGCGCCTCCTCGAGGTCGCGACGAACACGACGGCGGCCGAGGTCGGCCGCCCCACGGCCAAGGCGTCGCCCGTCGTCGGCGACTCCTGGACCGACTCTTTGGAGGGCACCGTCGGCGTCGCGACGCACCACGACGGCATGTCGGGCACGGAGCGCCAGGACGTCACCGACGACTACGAGCAGCGCATCTCCGAGAGCTCCTTCGAGGTCGAGGCCGGCGTCGCCGCGTCCCTCGCGAAGCTCCTAAAGGTCGACAGAGCGGCCATCGCCCACTGCAACTGCAACGCGGCGGGCGACTGCCTGAACATGACGGTCTGCGCGGCGACGACGGACGCAAAGGCCGGCTTCACGATCGCGGCCTTCAACCCGTTGGGCCAGGCCCAGGACGCCATGCTGCGCGTCCCCGTCGGCGTCGCGGGCCACTGGACCTGCGACGACGCGTCGGGCGCGCCCGCGCCGACGCAAGCGCTGCCGTTGGACGACCGGACGAAGTCGCTGCCCCTGCTCTACGTCAACGCGTTCAACATGACGCTCGCCGAGGTCGCCGAGGAGAAGGCCAAGCTCGCCAACAAGGCCGTGCAGGTGCTGGCGATCCGCGCCTCGCTGCCCGCCGTCGGCCTGACGACGCTGTCCTGCGCGCCGACGCCGGCGGCGCCGCGGTACGCGCTCTCGGACCCGCCCGTGACCGTCGCGGACAACGCCGACGGCACGACGACGGTCGCCAACGGCTTCCTCGAGCTCACCTTCGCCGACAAGGCGCTGGTCTCCCTGAAGAATTTGGACGCGGGCATCTCGACGACGCTCACGGCGACGTGGGGCTGGTACAACTCGTCCGTCGGCGGCTGCACGGACTATCCGGATTACTTGCCCAAGGACATCCTCGAGCCGCCGTGCAGCGGCCAGGCGTCGGGCGCCTACATGTTCCGGCCCAACTCGTCGAAGCTCTTCGGCTTCGACCCGGCCTTCGAGCCGACGATGGAGGTCGAGAAAGGATCGTTAGTGACGGAGGTGCGCCTCGCGTCGGCGGACTGGGCGTCGCACGTCGTCCGCCTCCGCGCGGGCGCGCGCCACGTCGAGGTCGAGTGGACCGCGGGCCCCATCCCCGTGGACACGCCCTGGTTCCCGCCCGTGGCCTTCGAGAACGGCAACGCGTCGAAACCGCTGCCGAACAACTGGGGCAAGGAGCTCGTGTTGAAGTACGCGTCGGACCTCGAGTCGGCCGAGACCTTCTACACGGACAGCAACGGCAAGGAGATGGTCAAGCGCGTCCGCGACGCGCGCGGGCCAAGCTACCCGCACCCCTACAACATCTCGGAGCCCGTCGCGGGCAACTACTACCCGGTGAACGCGCTCATCGCGCTCGACGACGGCGCGAACGAGCTCTCCGTCGTCGTCGACGCGTCGCTCGGCGGCGCGTCCATCGACGACGGGTCCCTCGAGCTCATGGTCCACCGCCGGCTCCAGGCCGACGACAACCGGGGCGTCCAGGAGCCCCTCAACGAGACCATGTGCGGCTGCAACGACGTCGGCGCGGCGCCGGGGTCCATGGGCGCGCACGGCCACGAGGGCGACGGCGGCTGCGACTGCGAGGGCCTCACGGTCCGCGGCGTCAACTACGTCGTCTTCGCGCCGTTGCAGGACGCGCACGAGCTCCGCCGCGAGCTCAGCGAGACCATCAACTTCCCGCCGACGCTCGCCTTCGCGCCCAAGGACGCGGCGCCGACGACGTACTCGCTCGTCTCCGAGGCGCTGCCGAAGAACGTCAAGCTCGTGACGCTGACGTCGAACTACGCGGCCTTCAACGGCGGCGCCTGGCTCCTGCGCCTCTCGCACCTCTACGAGGCCGGCGAGCAGGACACGCTGGCCGTGCCCGTCGAGGTCGACCTCGAGAAAATCTTCGCCGAGGCGGGGCTGACGATCAAGAGCGCCGTGGAGACGTCGCTCACGGCCAACGGGCCCCTCGACCTCTCGAAGAAGCTCGCGTGGAAGAGCGAGGCGAAGACGGAGGCGCAGCGGGTCGAGCTCGACGCGCGCGCCGCTGTGAGCTTCACGGAGCGCGTCGCCTTCGCCTACCCCAAGGTCACGATCCGCCCCATGGAGGTCCGCACGTTCCTCGCCAAGTTCGAGTAGGCGAAGGTTTTTATCCCCGAACGCGCGCCGCGCCACCCATTGCCAGGCGCCCGCGCCGCCGGTCTAAATTGTCGGCGCCGGGTAGGCGCCGTCGACGAGCGCGACGTAGCGGTCGCGGATGCGGGCGTGCGTCGACGTCGGCCGCGCGCGGAGGGAGCCCGTGATCGGCGTCGTCTTCGGCTTCTTCGGGCCGTCGAAGCCGCCGAAGCACCAGGCGACGCCCGCGTAGGAGTTCGGGTCGAGGCCGTCGAGGGCGTAGGCATCGTTGAGGCGCATCGCGAGGTCGAAGGCCTCGCGCGGCGTCGGCGCCCAGCGGAGGAAGGCCTTGCCCCAGGTCATGCGCAGGTTGTTGTGGAGCTCGCCGTGGCGGATCAGGCAGCGCTGCATGGCGTCCCACATGACGTCGCCCGACTCGCCGCGCTCGAGTCGCTCCGGTCCGACGACCGTCCGCGCGTCCGCCGCGTGGTCCGCGAGCTGCGTCCGCGCCCAGGCCGGCAGCGTGCCGTAGGCGTCGGCGGCGATGGCCGCCTCGTGCTTCCCGCAGAACGCGTAGCCCATCTCGCGGAAGACGAGCAGCTCGTCGAGGAACTTGTCCGCGCGCGCGGCCTGCGCGTCCCGGGCCATGAGAAAGACGGGGATGCAGCCGTAGTGGACGTGGGCGCTCAGCCGCGACACGGCGTTCACGGACGTCGCGTCGTTGCGCCGCTTGCCGTAGGAGGCGAGCCCCCGCTGCTTGTAGGACGCCCAGCGGCGCTTCGCGAACGTCGACCCGCCGACCATGGACGTCACGCGCGTCACGGCGCGGTCGCACGTCGCGACGGTTCCCAGGACGCGGTCGACGGCGCCGGCGTCCGCGAGGAGCGCCTTCGTGACGTCGTCGTAAACGCACGCGCGGCCGGCGAGCAGCTCGCGGTCCAGCGCCTCGAAGCCGGGGCCGTCCAGGACGCGCTTGCGCCGCGCGGCCGTCGCGGAGCGGAAGGCGTACGCGCGCGCGCAGGCCCGCGTCGCCTCCGGCGCGCGGAACGGCACGACGCAGGCGGCGTCGACGGCCGAGACGCGGCGGCCGCAGTCGGCGAGCGCCGCGACGACGGACCGGTACGGCTCCAGGGGGCAGTCGTCGCAGAAGACCGCGCGCGCGCCCGCCGCGAGGGCCGCGAGCCGCTCCGCGCCTTCCCCGAGGACGGCGACGCACGCGTCCGCCGCGCCGGCGAGGCCCGCCGCGACGTCGCGCAGGCTCTCGAGCTCGAAGGCGCCGTGGCGCGCCGTCCGGCAGCGCAGCGCGACGGCGACGGTCAGCCGGCAGCCCGCGTCGCGCGCCGCGCGCGCCGCGGCGAGCAGCGGCGGGTTGCACTCGACGCGGAGCGCCAGCTGGAGCACGCAGAGCACGTAGTCGCCGGCGCCGGGCGGCCCCGCGACGACCCGGACGTAGTCGGAGGGGGGCGCGACGACGCGGACGCGCTCGTCGAGGGCGGCGGAGGAGTGCTTCGCGTCCTCCTCTTCGACGCGCGGGCGCTTCGTCGTCGCTGTGGAATTCGCGCCGGCGGAGCGCTTCGTCGTAGTTGCGCCGACGGAGCGCTTCGTCGTCGCTGCGTCGCTCGGACCGGCGGAGCGCTTCCGCGCCTCGGCGCGCGCGGCCGCGGCCGATCCGTGGCGCCGCGCGGCCGCGCGTTCGACGTCCGCGGTCGCGAACGAGCCGTCCGTCGCTTTGACGAAAAACAGGTCCGCGTCCGTGAGGCCGAAGGTCGTCAAAGCTTCGGCGCGCTGCATGCGCGGCGCTGCTTGCTGCGTCTTGCTTAGCTGCGGTGGCGCGGCGCTTTGCTGCGGCGGTGCGACCGCGCAAGATTGCGGTGGCGCAGTGCTCTCCGACGACGCCTCCGACAGGGATAGGCTCAACGCATGCTGTAACTCCGCATGCTCTTGGCTGCGCGCCGTACGCTCTTCGTCGAAGGTTGCGCGGCTCGCGGCGAGCGCTTTTGCGAGCTCGTTATCCGCCATCGTTGATGACTTAGTCAGAGACGAGGAAGGCCATGTCCATTCAGGACTGGTCAACATCAACATGGCTTCAACGTGAACATCGAGACATCATAAGCGCCACCAAAACCTCTTACCGCCGCGCCGCCGCCGCCCTAGAAGCAGCTCAGGTGCTCGACGTAGGCGTCGAGCTGGTGCTCGAAGAGCGGCGAGCCGACCTTCTTGCCCGTGGAGAGGTCCTGGATGGGCGACTTGACGACGCACTCGACCCAGAGCTGGGCGTAGATGTGGTGCAGGTTTTGCCTCAGGTCGCCGGCCGCGTTGTCCGTCACGAGGATGAAGCGGTAGCCCGTGAGCGTCTCGTAGGAGTGGAGCGTGTACGAGTCCGTTTTGATGGCCAAAAGGCCGTCGCCGCTCTTCCGCGGGGCCATCTTGTCGACCATCTCGTTGACGGAGTAGAGCATGCCGAAGATGAGACGCTTGAACTCGCCGCCCTCGTCCTCGCGCTTCAGCCCGTTCCACTCCTTGTTAAAGAGGCACACGCCGCGGCGATTAAAGACGTAGAGGCTGTAGAGCATCGCGGGTTTCTGGGGCGTCTTTTTCGCTCGCGCGCGTCGCAGGCGTGTTCCGCGCGGTGTTCTCGGCGCAGCGGTGCGTCGGGGAGCGCGCGGCACGGCTGCGCGCGCGCGTCTCCGCGTCCTGCTGTGGCAAAAGCTGGTCTTGCAGCGCGAGCACAAAGAGGGCAATGGGCCCCTAGTTACTGTCCACTATGGGGCCGTACTATTCCAAAGAAACGTCGAACGACGACGTTTACAGGTCCAGCAAGTCTCCGTCTCGGTCCGCGAGTCCGCGAGCGACGAAGCGCGGGCGCAAGACGACGCCAGTGCTCGATGCGCGGGACGTGCTGAACGCCGCCGGCGGCGGCGCGCCGTCGCCCGCCGCGTCGCCCGCGCCGCCGCCGCCGCCGCCGCCGCCCGAGGAGCCGCGCGCCGCGGCGCTCCGGAGGCTCGCTGAGCTCGGCGCGGAGCTCGACGAGATCAGGCCGGGCAGTTTCGAGCCGCGCGTCGTCGAGGAGCTCGTGACGCGCCTGCTCTGCCGCATCGACGCCGTCGACACCTGTAGCGACCCCGAGCTGCGCGGCATCCGGCGGGACCTCGTGCGCCGCGCGGAGGCGCGGTCCGCGGCGCCCTAGCCCGCGCCGGTAAAAAACGCGCCGCCGCTCGTCGTCTGAGACCCGGTCGGCTTAGGGCGGATGGCGCGCGCGCAGCGACAGGTGCGAGGCGAATGGAAGCGTGGTCGGTAGAAGGGAGCCGCTCCGGCGCGCGCCGCGTCTCTTTCGGACGGGCGCCTCAGCCTTCCTCCTCCTCCTCCTCCTCCTCCTCCTCCTCGCCGAAGGCCTCGAGCGTCTCCGCCATCTCGGAGCCCTTCTTGCCCGTGGCCGCCGGGCTGCTGTTGGCGGCCATCGTCGTGCGCGTCGCCTTCTTCTTCACGGACACGCGCGACATGACCAGCCCCTTCATGATCTCGCCGACGATGGACAGGAACACGCTCAGCAGCTTCTCGTCGTCCTTCGTGAAGATGCCGCGCTTCTTGTTGATGAGCTGGGCGACGCCGACGACGTTCTTGCCGTGGTCCGACGCGATGGGCATGCAGAGGATGGTCTTCGTGTAGTAGTTGGTCTGCTTGTCGATGTTCTGGTTGAAGCGCGCGTCCGCGTAGGCGTCGGGGATGTTGATGATCGCGTTGTCGCGGCCGCAGGACGGCGCGATGCCCGGCGACGCGAGGGGGATCTTGAAGTTGACCTCGCCCTGCATGGCCCACATCTCGTCGTTGCCCTTGTCTAAGACGAAGATCGTGCAGCGGTCGCACTGGACGACCTCGGGCAGGCGGTTCGTGAGCGTGAAGACGACGGGGTTCACGCCCATGTTCTCGTACAGGCCCTGGACGAGGGCGACCGTCGCCTCCGCGCGCCGCGACGCCTCCAGCGTGCGCTCGTGGAAGAAGGCGTTCTGCAGCGCGACGCCCGCCAAGGAGCTCAGCATCGCGAGCGTCTCCTCGTCGTCCGCGTGAAGGGCCCCTCGGCCTTGTTGATCATCTGCAGCACGCCGACGATCTCGCCGTTTAAATCCTTGATGGGCCCGCAGAGGATGTTCTGCGTCCGGTAGCCGCTCTCCTTGTCCGCGGCGCTGTTGAACCGGCTGTCGTTGTACGCGTCGTGGATGTTGCAGACGGCGCCCGTCGCCGCGACGGTGCCCGCGATGCCCACGCCGTAGGGCACGCGGATCATGTCGGCGCCCTCGGCGACGTGGAGCTCGAGCATCTTCGTCTCGCCCTCCGCGGACTCGGCCGTCGTGAAGATGGACGCGCGGTCCGCGCGGAGCAACTCGCAGCCCTCGGAGATGATGCGCTCGCACGCGTCGTCCGGGTTCAGCGCGCGGATGACCGTCGACGCCTTGACGAGGCGCTCTAACGTCGAGATGCGGTGGTTCAGCGCCTCGGCGGCGGGGCCCCGGATGCCGCCGGGCGGCGCGACGACCTTGCCGTAGATGCGGCCGTGCTCGTCCGCGAGCGACGCGGCGTCGCTGTAGCAGGACTGGACGTACTTCGTCGCGTGCGCACTGTCGTAGGCCTCCTGGCCGCGCTCGTGGAGCTTCAGGTCCACGAGGTCGCGGACGAAGGTCAGCGGGTCGTCGGGCCGATTCAGGATGGCCTCGGCCGTGAGCCACTCGATGACGCTCTTGAAATTCGTGCGCGCCAGGTACGTGCTCGCCTCCTCCGGGTCCGACATCTCCGGCATGGCGGCCTCAAGAAGAGGACCGACCAGGACCGGCGGGCGGGCTGCCGGAGGCACTGCGCTGCGCGACGCTGCTGCCCTGTGGAAGCGAAACGAGCAAACTCCGTCGCGCTAAGCAAAAGTGCAAATGCGAGATACGCAAGCGGTTCTTGAAGAAATGGTAAACCCAAGGCCGCGTCGAAACGCGCGCCTCGACGCGCCGCGGCCTTCGCGCTCCGCCGTGTCATCTCGCAGCACGTGGTTCACATTAGACGACGGCGACCGGGATCGTCGCGGGAGGCTAGCTCGCGAGGGCGACGCCGTCGCTCGACGTCGCTCCCAGGAGGAAGATGGCGACGGCGGCGCCGAGGGCGTAGGCCTGGACCGCGAGGCAGGCGGCGAACTTGGATCGCCTCGACGCCGCGGCCGCGACGGCCGCGGCTCGCTTCGCGGCGGCGGCCGCGCGGCCCGCGCCGGCGCCCCGCTCGGCCCGGAGCTGCTTGAGCGCCGCCGTCAGCTCGCCCTGGACGCGCACGAGGGCGGCGACGTCCTCCGACGGCGCCGCGGGCTCCAGCTCCGGGAGCGGCGGCGGCGGCGGGTGCGCCTCCTCGTACTCGTCGTAGATGTCCTGCAGGTCCTTGACCGCGTTGAGCAGCTGCACGGACTCGCGGCGGCTCTTCTCCGTCCGCGCCGGGTCCGACGTCTGCGTCAGCGCCGCGTCCACGGAGTCGCCGGCGGCGAGGTGGCGCTCGACGGAATCGAGGCGGTTTTTCAGCAGCTGGCGCGTCGGCGTCTCCGGCGCGGCCGCGCCCGTCGGTACGCTGCGCGTCGGCCGCGCCGCGGGCTCGAGCGAGGCGAGCATCTTTTCCACGTAGGCGAGCCTCGCGTCGGGGCTGGCGCTGCTGTGGGGCGCCATCGCGTGCGAGTGGGCCTCGCGCTCTCCGACGCGGGCTGCCTTGCTCACCCCCGGCCACGATCTGGCCGGGGGAGATGGCGTCTCGCCTCCGCCTCGCCTCGCCTTTGCCGATCCTGCCTGCCGCAATGTCCGTCGCGGAGTCCATTCAAGCCATTTCCACGCCACCCCAAGCCCGCCGATCGTTAGCTGACCGCCGCGTCCCCTCGCAGAATGAAGTCCGCCGTTCTCGCTCTTTGCCTGGCTTCGGCCTCCGCGCTTATCGCCCCCGCGGCGCCCAAAGCGTGCGATCCCGCGTCCAGCCAGCGCGCGCCGAGACATGGGCGCCGCCCGGGCACGCGGCGCCGCCGCCACGCGACGGCGTCGCCCCGCGCGACGGCGCCTGCGACGCGTCGCGCCCACCCGCTCCCTTCTCCGCGCGCGGCCGCGCGCGACGGCCCGATTTCCGCAGGTCCACGCAGCTGCACGCGGTGGACACGGAGCTCGGCGTGCTCCCCCCCCTCGGTTTCTTCGACCCGCTCAACCTCGCGGCGTCCGGCACGCAGGAGGACTTCGAGCGCCGCCGCATCACGGAGCTGAAGCACGGCCGCGTCGCCATGGCTGCGTTCGTGGGCTACCTCGTGCCCGAGGTCTACAAGTTCCCGGGCTACCTGAGCAAGCACGACGGCATCAAGTTCGAGGACGTGCCCAACGGCCTCAACGCGCTCACGGTCGTCCCCGGCCTCGGCTGGTTCCAGATGATCATGGTCGTCGGCTGGCTCGAGGCGGGCCCGTTCGCGGCGAGCCAGAGCGGCTTCGCGGGCGACTTCGGCTGGCCCTACTTCGGCCGCCAGATCCAGGACCCGGCGGAGAAGGCGTCCAAGCTCAACATGGAGCTCCAGAACGGCCGCGCGGCCATGTTCGGCATCATGGGCCTCCTCATGCAGGACGCCGTCAACGGCGAGGTCTTCATCGGCCCCTTCGCCGAGTAAGCGCGGCGCCGCCGGCCGCACCCTCCCCCGCGCGCGTTAGCGACGCGTAACGCCGCGCGATCCCGATGGTCGTCCCGAGCCGCGCGATCCCGACGAGCCCGGGCGAGAGTCGCGATCCCCTTAGCCGCGCTTCGCCCAGGCCGCGTGGAGCTCGAGGTACGCGAAGACGAAGACGCGGAGCCCCGTGCCCACGGCCAGCAGGCTCCAGCACGACGCGGAGAACGACAGGTTCCCGAGCCCGTAGAACTCCAACACGGCCTTGCCGTCCGCGAAGGGAAAGGCGACGTCGCCGTACGTCCGCCACTCCGACACCGCGAGCGCGTTCAACCCGAAGTACAGCGGGTTCACGCTGTTCCACCACGCGAAGTACCAGGGGATGTCCACGGACCGCTCGTAGAGCCCGCCGAACAAGATGCAGGGGTAGACGACGACGGGCGCCACGATGAGCGCGACCTCGACCGGCAGCACCGCGGGCAGGCAGTAGCCCAGGCCCGCGCCCGCGTACGCGACCAGCTGCGCCACCAACAAAAACGCCAGAAAGTGGGCCCGGTCGTCCCCGGACCCCTTGCCGCAGCGCGGGTCGACCATGACGTAGACGATGGCCATGTTCGCCGCGGCCAGGAAGACCTGCACGGGCGCGTCCGTCACGACGTAGGCGACCAAATGCGCGGAGATCTCGTAGAGGCCGCCCGCGGACTCGCGGTACGCCAACGGCATGGACTTGCCGATGAGGCCGATGCAGGGGAAGAACGACGAGAAGAGCGCGCTGGTGCATATAATGAAGAGGCAGCCCGTGACGTCGGGCACGCCGCGCGCGTCGACGCCGCAGCCCGCGCGGCGGTACATGGACCCCGCGAGGACGGCCATGACGACGGAGAGGACGAGCCGCGCGGCGAGCAGGGGCCACTCGCGCAGCAGGTTCAGCGTCATGCGGGCCACGACGGCGGCGACGCGACACCGCCGCGGCGCGCCGACGCGGCGCGCCGCGTAGCGCGCGCCGGCCTTGGCGGCGGGCGGCGGGCCCCTCGCGCGCGCCGCGGCCGCGACCAGCTTCGGCAGCCCCTCGGAGCCGACGAGCTCCATGAGCCGCTCGCTGTCCGACACGACGAGGTCCGCGCGC
>NW_008705566.1:1038274-1083834 GCF_000186865.1 Aureococcus anophagefferens | reverse complement strand
GCAGGCTCGCGACGACGCCGAGCGCGAGGCCGCTGTCCAGCCCCGTCGTCGGCTCGTCGAGGTAGAAGACGCGCGGCGCGCCCAGCGCCTCCAGCGCGATGCCGAGCCGCTTCCGCTCGCCGCCGCTCAGGCCCCGGCCGCGCACGGCGCTCAGCCGCTCCGTCGCCGGCGCGCCGACGGCGCCGTCCGCGACGTCCGCGAGGCCGAACTCGGCCAAGGCCGCGTCGACGCGCGCCTCGCGCTCGGCGACGGACGCGCGCCAGTGCCGCAGCCGCGCCGCGAAGCGCAGGTGCTCCCGCGCCGTGAGCATGCTGAGGAAGACCTCGTCCTGCTGCAGGAAGGCGACGCTCGGCCGCGGGCCGCCGCCGGCGTCGACGGCGACGACGCCCGCCGCGAGCGCCGCGCGCTCGCTCAGCGCGTTGAGCAGCGTCGTCTTGCCCGCGCCGCTCGGGCCCATCAACGCGAGCACGCGCCCGGAGACGGCGCGGCCGTGGGCGTCGACGAGGATCTCCTTGGCGCCGGCGGCGACGCCGACGCCGTCCCAGACGATCTCCACCGGCGGCGCCGAGGCGTCGGTCTCGAGCCGCGCGTAGTCGGCCTCCATGCTGGGTAGGCGCTCGAAGGTGTAGTGCAAGAGCACGCTGCGGCCTCTCAATACGTCAGACGGCGCGCGAACGACGCGGCAGCAGTCATCGCACTTCAGCACTTCACCCAAGGGTAAACGAGGTCAACTTGAATTGCCGGGCTCACGCCGAGATGGAACTGATATTCCGGGCAGCCTCGTGTTGACACGGACCATGCCGTCGGTCTACAGCCCGCCGCCCAGTATGCCGCTCAAGCGGAAGAAGAAGCCCAAGGTGTCGCGCGACAGCGTGGAAGCGCTCTTCGAGGACATGCTCCACCAGGTGGAGCGCGGCGTCCAGCGCATGGAGGCCCTCGAGCGCGACGTGGCGAGCGAGCAGGAGGCGCGGAGCCGCGAGGCCTGGGAGGCCGCGGAGCGCTTCGAGGCCCTGCAGCGCAGCAGCCGGGGCTCGCTCGAGGCCGCGCAGGCCGCGCTCGACGGCGAGCGCGCGACGTTCGCCGCGGAACGCGCGGCGCTCGAGTCCGCGCTCGAGGCGGACCGCGCGGCCTTCCGGGCGCTGGCCGCCGCGCGGGCGACGCTCGTGCAGCAGATGGTCGACGGCGAGGACGAGAAGGAGGAGCGGCCCGCCGCGGCGCCGCCGAAGCGGAACGACGACGCGTCCGAGCTCCTCGGCGCGCTGCGCCGGGGCCTGCCCGTGGTCAAGCACTCGCGCCGCGGCAAGCCGAAGAAGACGGTCCTCTTCCTCGACGACGAGGACGCGCTGCGCTGGGCGCGGAGCTCCAAGGACGTCGCGGAGCTCTCGCGGCGCCGGCAGCCGACGGGCGCGGACGCGTCGCGCCAGGAGAATCTGGTGCCCGAGGCCGCCGACGAGGGGCCCTTCGGCAACTCGCCCGACGAGTTCGACATCGACTACCTCGGCCGCGACGCGAAGCCCAAACGGGGCCGCCGCCTCTCGACGAAGGCGCTCCGGCGCCGCGTCCGCCTCTCGCCCGACGCGGACATCTCCGTGCTCCGCGGCAAGCACACGCCGAACTTCGCCCGCGACGCCGCGAAGCGCGTCGACGCGGACCGGTGCCTGAGCGTCGTCGTCGCGGCCCACGACGTCGACGAGACGGGCCGCACGTCGCTCGACGTCGAGGCCGCGTCGCGCGCGGAGCGCGACGCGCTCGCCGACGCGCTCGACGCGCTCCTCGCCGAGCGCGCGAACCACGTCCTCAAGGACCCCCGGAGCCACTGGGCCGTGCTCAAGACCGTCCTCAAGGCGACCCGCGCGCCGCCGCCGGAGCCCGAGACGCGCGCGGCCCCGCACGTGCGCTTCGCCGACGCGTAACATGAAAATTAGGCTAGACTTGCTCCTTCGCGACGAGCGGCGCCATCTGCATGGACACGGTCTGCGGCATGGCCTGGGCCTGGACGGGCTGGGCCTGGTAGACCTGGCCCTGGACGACCTGGCCCTGGAGCACCTGGCCCTGGTAGACCAGGGCCACCATCGGCGCCTGGCCCGGCCACGCGATCGCGATGTACCGGCTCGTGTTCACGTGCTTCGGCTTGCAGGTCCCCGTGTACTCGGTCCGATACGTCGCCGTGACGCCCGGCCCGAGCTCGACGCCGCGGAGCGTCTCCTCGATCTTCGCGTCGACCTTCTGATTGTGCCCTGCGAGCGACAGGAGGTTGACGATGGCGACGACCGCGAAGATCACCGGCAGGAGGGGGACGATCGGCGAACTCGCGGCGTTCGACTTCGTGGCCTGCAGGCTGAACGAGATGACCTGGCTCGCGACGATGGCGCCGAAGAGCAGGCTGAAGGCCCACTTCTCCTTGCGAAAGGACCGGCAATGGTCGGTCACCTCCTGGAGCAGCGCCTGCCAGGCCATGTCTCTAACCCCGGCGGCGCGCGCGGCCGGGCTCATCATCGCTTGCGCGTCCCAGGCGTCGCCGGCGGACTTGCCCGTGAAACAGGGATTTATCGGCTCCTGGATCCAGAGATGCTGCTCGTTCGGCGGCGCGACGGGTCTCGTTTGGCCCTGGCCCATGATTATGCGCGCAGGATCGGGCCCCAGCCGCTGCTCAGATTTTTTTTTGTGGCAGAAAAAAGTCAACAACCATGTTAACATCAGCTCGCTGCCGAGCTCTCTCGGAGAACGCGCTGCGGGCAGCCCCAGCGGCAGCGGCTGCACAAACCATGCGCTCTGCCTGCATCACTCGCAAAACAGCACCCTAAAGCAGTAAGCCGCACCAGCAAAGACGCAGCGCTGCGCAGACACCAAACAAACAACAATGGCAGGCATGTTCCTCCTTGGCGTGCCGGTCCTCGGCGGCGTCGTGGGCGGCACGGGCTTGCAGCTGGCGATGCGCTCCTCCGGCTTCGGCATCGAATCGCGCGTCGCCGTCGAGCTCGCGTTCGTCGTCTTCGGGGTTTTCAACATCTGGCGCCGCCCGCCCGGAAGCGCCAAGGACTGCAAGAACTGGGACCTCTTCATGGCCAACGGCGCGCTCGTCGCGAGCGGCGTCGTCGCCATGGCCGAGGGCGTCCTCATCAACGTGGCGCGCCGCGACGACGTCGTCCTCACCTGCCTCGGCGCGCTCGGGCTCTACGGCGCGTGGCGGCTCGTGAAGCGCTTCTACGTCTGCTGCGAGTAAGGAAAGCCGCGCGTTAGAGGCTCGCAACGAGCACCGGGAAGAAGCAAAAAGGCTAAGGGGGGCGCGCTTCGGTCCGCCGCGGCGCGTCCTAGGCGCCGCGGGGCCTCCGTCGCGGGGCTCGAGGGGCTACGCGCAGGCCGGCACGCCGAGGAGGCGCACGGACTTGACGATGGAGAAATCCGCGGCGCTCCGGTCGATGGAGAGCTTGATTTTCGAGCAGACGACGTTCTTGTTCGCGAACGAGAGCTTCCTGCGGACGTCGCTCTGTGGTCGGCCCGCGTCGTCGAAGGTGACGGTGGCGACGTCCTCCCAGGTGCCGTCCGCCGCGTGGACGGCGACGGAGACCGTGAGCACGTCGGGGCAGCAGACGAGGTCGAGCTCGAGGAGCCGCGTCGCCGCTTCGAGATTCACAAAGGCGCTCTGCGGGTACATGCCCGTCGTGCTCCAGAACGCGCGCTCCTCGCGCACCGTCGCCTCCCCGAAGGCCATGGCCGCCGAGTGCCGCCCGTCGAAGCAGCTCGCGCACGCGGCCGACACCTCGAGCGCGGCACCGGGCGAGCTCGCGCGCGCGCCGCCGCCGTCCGGCGCCGGCGCGTCGGCCCGCCGCGCGTCCCAGGGCAGGCGCCGGTCCCGGGGCTCGGGCTTGGCGAGGCGCTGCGCCAGCGAGCCCCCGGGCGACGCCCGCGCGGGCTGCCCCGGCCGGTCCTCGGCCGCCGCGGGCCGCCGGCTATCGGGCGCGCGCGCGTTGCTCCGGTTCGGGCTCAGGCGCGAGCTCAGGCGCGAGTCGCGCTTCGAATCGGCGGGGGACCGCTTGGCGGGGCTGCTCCCGAGGCCCGGGCTTTTGCTGCCCGGCGCCGGATTTTCCTTGAGGGCGGGGGGCAGCTTCTCGCCGCTCATGCCCGGCGAAAAGCTCGACTCGGACTGGGAGCGCCGCCGCGTCGGCGTCGCGCAGCGCCCCAACGATTTGCCATAGTCGTTGAAGCCGACGAGGGTCCGCGCCGACAGCATGGCTTTTTCCACGCGACGCCGACGGCGGCTCTGTGGGAGTGAGGCGCAACGGAGCTCAAAGTGAGCCGCATTGTGCATCGATGTTGAACCTTAAAGTAATCATCGGGCCCCGATCGCGACGCGCAACCAAGCGTGAACTGTCGTATCGTCGCGCCGGGCAGCCTCGCCATGGCCGCCATGGTCCGGAAGCAGCCGCGCAAGGTTTCGCGGAGCGACGCGCACGGGTCCGGGCTGCGCGAGTGCTTCCTGACGCCCTACGGCTGCCCGAAAGGCGCCAAGAAGCTCCCGGCGTCGGACCTCAAGCAGCGCCGCGCCGAGCGCCGCGCGCGCGCCGAGCGCATCGCCGCGGCGAGCGCCAGCGCGGCGGCCAAGCAGCGCAAGGCGTCGACGCCGGAGAAGCCCAAGCCGCGGCCGCACCGGCTGCCCCCGGCGTTCGCGCGCCTCAGCGACTCGGCGACGAAACGGCGCGCGGCCGCGGCGCCGAAGAACGGCGCGGCGAAGCGGCCGCCGAGCGCCAAGGGCCCGAAGCCGTCGCCGCGCGAGGCGCCGAAGAACGGCGCGGTGAAGCGGGCTTCCGGGAAGACGACGAACGGCAAGGCGCCGCCGGCGTCGACCGAGGGCCGGCGCCGCGCGGCCGCGAAGCCCCGGCGCGCCGAGGCGCCGGCCCTCGAGTTCGGCGAGTTCGCGTCGGCCCTGCGGTGGATCGCCACGGCGAGCGAGCTCGAGCTCCGCGACCTCTTCGACCACAAGCCGGAGCTCCGGCGATCCGTCGACGTGCTCTGGCGCGAATGCAAGGCGTCGACGCGCGAGGGGCCCGGCTTCGACGCCTCGGCGCTCGAGATGGCCGACGACCTCCTGGGCGGCGGCTTCCACGGCGACGAGGCCGGCGACGCCGCCGTCTACCTCGGCGGCGCGGGCCGCGACGACGCGACGCAGGACACGCAGCAGAGCTTCGGCGACGAGGCCGGGCTCGACGACAGCGGCGGCGAGCTCTTCGAGCCGCGCGACGACGATCCGCGGGACGCCGCCGCCCGCGACGACGACGACGACGACTTCCGCGCGTCCGCGGCGGCGGACGCGCTGCTCGACGACGACGGCCTCGAGGACGCGACGCGCGACCTCATCGCGCAGGGCACGGAGCTCCTGGACTCGACGCGCGACCTCCTCGAGGAGCCCGCGCGGGACGGCGGCTTCGACGACACCTTCGGCGGCGGCGGCGCCTTCGACGACGGCGTCCTCGACGGCCGCGGCGCGCTCGACGACCTCGGCGACCTCGGCGGCTCGGCCGGCGGCGCCGACGACGACCTCGACGACCCCTTCCTGTCGCCCGAGGCCGACGAGGAGGAGGACGACCTCGACGACCTCCTCCGCAAGGTCAACGCCTGAGCCCCCGTCTTTATCCTGTCTGTCCGCCCCCCGATTAACCACTATCGCGCCCGCCCCCGCCGCAGCGCCTGGTGGTGGGTGTGCCCCTGGCCCCGCCGGTGGTTGTGGCGCTGCAGGTGTTTGGGCATGCGCGCGACGAGCCACTCGTCGTTGACGAGCTCGTTGTGGAGCGTGATGTTGTCGTCGCGCGGCAAGTTGCCGCAGAGCCGCGCGGCGCGGACCTGCTGCGCGCGCTTCCGGTGGTAGTCCGCCGCGGACTGCTCCTCCTCCGTCATGTCCGACGTCGCGGAGGACGCCTGCTCGACGGCCCGCTTGAGCATGCCGGCCTCGGCCCGGTTGTGGACGACGACGGTCCGCTGCGCGCGGCCGCGCGGCCGCGCGACGGGCGGCGGCCGCGGCACGAGCGGCGCGAGCGGCACCTCGTCCTCGTCCTCGTCGTCGTCCTCGTCGTCGTCCTCGTCGTCGTCCTTGGCCTCCTTGACCTCCTCGACGCCGCGCGGCGCGCCCTTGTCGTCGGGCGCCGCGCCGTAAATTTCCGTGATCATCAAGCTCACGTCGTCGTCGCCGTTGAAGGCCGCGGCGATCTCGTCGGCCCCGGGCGCCGCGGCGTCGCTCTCGTTGAACGACGGGTCCCGCGTGCTCAGCGGCGACTCGGACACGAAGTCGACGAGCTGCGCGACCTCGGCGCTCAGGTCCATCGTCCTTATCTAAGCTCGAGCGCAAGCCTCCTCATGTGAGGCGAGCAGCAGCTGCCGGTCGCAGCGCGTCACCCGGCAGGGGAGCCCCGCGCGCCCGCTACGCCACGCGGGCCTCAGAGCAGTTCCACTCAGCTCATGCCCTCCGGCGTGGGATGCTGCCCCGGCGTGAGTAACTCCTCGACATTTGAAGTCAACTCTTGATTTGAACGGGGGGGCAACACCATTCAAGCACGACTTTGGAACGAGCTTTTGTCCGAATGGCTCCGCGATTTTCTTTGCATGAAGTTTTAATATGTGTGGCTATCAGCGGAACCCGCTGATAATCATGGTGAAACAAACGTGCTGCAAAGAAAATCGGGTGGCCAAGAAACCTCGGTCGAAAGCATCTCGGACAATAAGATCTTGTTTGAATGGTGTTGCCCCCCGGTCTTCAAATGGTTGAATCTCGACCCGAGCTCGAGGTCGCCGCGCGGATGCGCACGTAGAAGAGCCGAGCCGTCGCGGGTGCCCAAGCGCACCTGGCAGGGCCGCGCCGGGGCACAGAACAACTCTTAGACATTGCCTGAAGGAGGCGCGCGCGATCTGCTGGGAGCGCGCGGCGGCGGCGGTGGCGGGGCGCTGGTGGCGGCCGGCGGGCTGGCGATGCCCGGCGGCCGGCGCCGCGCGGCGAGCGAAGGCGGGGCGAGCGGCGTCTAGGCCTCGGTCTCGGGCTTGGCCTCGACGACCTTGGCGCCCGGCGGGGGCGCGGAGTTGCGGGAGACGACGGCGCAGAAGACGGCGCCGACGAGGGCGATGAGGATCGCCGCGGCGACGATGACGATGAGGACGATGTCGCTGTTGGACGACGACGACGACGACGA
Organism: Aureococcus anophagefferens; assembly: GCF_000186865.1. NCBI lineage: Eukaryota > Pelagophyceae > Pelagomonadales > Pelagomonadaceae > Aureococcus > Aureococcus anophagefferens. Next base: position 1,076,659 of record NW_008705566.1, on the reverse strand, counting down.
CGACGAGTCGCACATCGTCGCGGCCTCGAAGACGTAGTCGGCCGTCACGTCCGGGCACGCCGCGTCGAGGTCGTCGTCGGAGACGCCCCCGACGGCCTCGTCGGCCTCGACGTCGCGGAGCCACTTGCGCTCCAGAGACCCGAACTCGTCGGACTCCGGGTAGAGCGCCGCGAGGATGTCCTGGAGCACCGTATCGGGCTCGACGACGCGGCGCTCGAACCAGTCCGTGGCGCCGCGGGGGCCCTGGTTGTCGAAGACGCGGCCGTTGACGACGGCCGGGAGGCCGTCGAGGAGCGTGAAGGGCTCGGCGCTCTTGGTCCAGACGTCGGGCGAGATGATCACGTCCGCGTCCGCGCAGAGCTCGAGGACCTGGTCCGTGGACATGTAGGCCGTGCCCCAGGACGACACGACGTCGCCGTCGCCGTCGTACATGAGCAGCTCGCCGCCCGCGGCCTCGATGAGCTCGCTGTACCAGACGGGCGACGCGGCCATCGTCCAGCCGCCGGACGCGTCGCTCGCGTAGGCGTAGTACGACGTCCAGCAGACCTTGGGCTTGGCCGCGTCGCCGCCGAGCTCGGCCAGGTAGGCCGCGGCCGAGTCCGTGGCGCAGACGTAGTTGGCGATCATGGTCTCGATGGCCGCGGTCGCCTCGGCCTCGCGGTTGAAGAAGAGGCCGACGACCTCCACGTACTCCGCGACCTTGAGCACCGAGTCCTCGGCGATGTCGGTCATGGTGTAGGCCGCGTAGGCGCTGTTGGACCAGGAGTCGGCGATGGTGACCTCGACGTTCGCGTCCTGGAGGACCTCGTCGGACACGGACCACGTCGACGAGTCGTAGGCGCTGACGACGGCGCCGTCGCGGTGCATCTTGCGCAGGCACGGCGACGACACGTAGTCGAAGGACGAGCCGTAGGCCTTGAGCGCCGCGCGCTCGCCGATCATCTCGATGAAGGGGATGTAGGTCGTCGACGTCGTCGCGACGTTCGACACGGGCACCTGGACGAACGTCGCGTCCGCGGCGTAGTCCGGCAGGTCCTCGGCGGCCGGCGCGTCGACGCCGCACTGGTGCAGCACGTGCACCTCGCCCGAGTTCGAGTTCTGCAGGATCTTGTAGTGGCCGTGGTAGGAGACCTCCCAGAAGAGCGAGTAGTCGGAGCTCACGGTCGACCGGAATTGCATGCCCGACTCGCTCTTGCTCGGGAAGAGGTCCGACGTGCCGTCGTAGTCGCGCACGCACGCGCCGCTCTTGAAGTTCTCAGAGGGACCGACCTAGGAGCATGATTGGTGGGAGGCGGCGCGCGGCGCGCGCGCGCGCGTCGGCGATCGACTTCTATTCAGCGGCTTCGTTGCAACCCGATGCTCTCTGCCTCGTTTTCGACGCAGGTGGCTTGCCGCGCCATTGGCGGACGACGCGAGGCTAAGGCCGAGGGTGAGAGCGAGCTTGACCATCGTTGCAACGTCGAACTTCACAGCGTGTTTCGGCGGCGCAGATGGGCGCTGCTCCGACTTCTAGCGGCGATCCGAGTCAACGCCGTTAGTTGAGGTTGTCATGAAGCTACATTGAACCCAGTTGAAGACGACGGACGACCTTCGGCTGGACGACGGCAGGAGGAAGGTCCCGCGTTTGGTGTCAGGAGCTGCTGTTTTCGTCAAAGAGCGCCGCCAAAGGCTCGGGCTTCTCGCCTCGCGGCGCCGCCTGCGCGTGCGCATCATCGCGGCACCCACGCTCCTCATCGGCCTCGCCTGCGGGTGGCAGCGACTCGTCAACACTTCGCGAGACCGCGGAAGCCTCGCGACGGCGACCCGCTAGCGGGCCTCAAGACGAGTCCTCTTTGATGTTGAAGGCAAACCAACTTCAAGCAGACAGATGAAGGCGATGGGTGTGTCCTTCTTCACCTGAAAGCGATGCGCCTCGCGTCCCTCATGCTCCTCGGCGGCCTCGCGAGGGCCTGGGTGCCCGCGTCGCGTCGCCTCAGCGCGGGACCCAACGCCGCCGCCGCCGCCCGCCGGAGGAGGAGCCGGCTCCGCCGCCAGAGCTTGGCCGAGCTCCCGGGGCTCATCGACCTGGGCGCCTTCGACCGCCCGGCCCTCGAGGCGTACGTGACGGAGGAGCTCAAGGCCCCGAAGTTCCGCGCGAAGCAGATCCACGAGTGGATCTACGACAAGGGCGTCCACGACTTCGACGCGATGTCGAATTTGCCGAAGAAGTTCCGCGACGACCTGAAGGCGCGCGGCGCGACGGTCGGCGGGACGATCGCGAAGCTGCGCGTCGAGCAGGTGTCGCAGCGCGACGGCACGATCAAGCGCGCGTACGAGTTCCGCGACGGGTCCGTCGTCGAGTCCGTGCTCATGCCCTACGAGGACGGGCGGCGGACCGCGTGCATCTCGAGCCAGGCGGGCTGCGGCATGGGCTGCACGTTCTGCGCCACGGGCCAGATGGGCCTGACGCGCCACCTCACCGCGGCGGAGATCTTCGAGCAGGCCGCGCGGTTCTCGCGGGAGCTGAGCGCCCGGGGCGAGCGGCTGTCGAACGTCGTCTTCATGGGCATGGGCGAGCCCCTGGCGAACTACAAGAACGTCATGGCCGCGGCGCGGCGCATCAACGACGAGCTGGGCGTCGGCGCGCGCCACATCACCATCAGCACCGTGGGCCTCGCGCGGGGCATCGGCAAGCTCGCGGAGGACCCGCTCCAGGTGACGCTCGCCGTGTCGCTGCACCAGGCGACGGACGCGGCGCGGTCCGCGATCATGCCCGTCAACGACCGCTACGACCTCGAGACGCTCCTGGGCGCCGTCCGCGACTACCAGGCCGCGACGAGAAGGCGCGTGACCTTCGAGTGGGCGGCCATCGCGGGCGAGAACGACGACGTCGACGCGGCGCGGACCTTGGGCGCGCTCCTGAAGAAGCACGGCATCCGCGACGCGCACGTCAACGTCATCCCGCTGAACCCGACGAAGGGCTACGGCGGCAAGCGCGCGAAGAACGGCGCCGTGGACCGCTTCTGCAAGACCCTCGAGGCCGAGTTCGGCGTCTCCGCGACGCCGCGCGTGCGCCGGGGCATCGACATCGACGCGGGCTGCGGCCAGCTGACGACGTCCGTGCTCGAGGACGCGAGCGAGGACGCGGCGTCCTAACGACCGGTGAGACATGGTAGAGTATACGATTCGACTAGTTGCGTTTCTTGCCCTGCTTCTCCATGTCGCGCAGGGCCAGGTTCTCGGCCGCGGAGCCGAACTGCGCGAGGTTGACGACGCTCTTGAGCGCCATGGCCGGCGCGAAGCCGTAGCGGCAGACGAACGCGAGCCTGAGGGGCCCGACGCCAAAGTCCGGCGCGTAGTGGAGCACGTAGAGCGCGATCCAGAAGAACTCGGCGCCGACGCAGAGGTACGCGAAGAGCGGGTAGGACCCGTAGTACATGCGGAGGACGACGTTGCGCTCCGCGAGCGCCTCCTTCGACTTGTGGTGCCCGCGCTCCGTGGACGTCGAGTACATGTGGTACCAGTGGCTCCCGAGGTCCAGCATCTGGCAGAAGAGGAGCGACGGGATCCACTTCGGGTAGAGGCCGCAGAGGATGGAGATGAGGCCCGTCGTCGCGCAGCGATCCGTGACCATGTCCAAAACGTAGCCGAACTGCGACGTCTGGTCGAACTTGCGCGCGGCCCAGCCGTCGAAGAGGTCGCCCGCGAAGCTCAGCATGTAGCAGGATGCGGCCAGCTTCCAGTCGCGGAGCCTGCGCGCGGGGTGCGGGGGTCGGAAGCGGGGCGCAGGGGGGGGTGTGGGGCGGCGCGGCGCGCGGGGCGAGGCGGACGCCGGCGCGCGCGCGACCGCATAGCAGACGAAGAGCAGCACGATGCGCGCATAGCCGATCAGGTTCGGCACGTAGAGGCACACATGGACCATGTCGCGCGGCGCCCGCCGGGACTACGCTCTCGCCACAGCAAGACGCAAGCTCTCACTGCAACATCGTCGAACGTGTTTGCGCTTGCTCCTGCTCCAAGTGTAACCCCGCTGGAGCGCTCGGCGCTGCCCGGGCTGCTCTCCCACTCCGCGCCGCGGGCAGCGGCGCGGAGATGGACCTCATGTCGCAGATCCGCGCGCTGGAGGGCCCCGTGATCGATCGGAAGCGGCTCACGTCCATGAGCAGCCGCGACGTCGCGCGGGAGCGGAACAACGAGACCTTCGCGAAACAGATCAAGAAGCGCGTGGGCATCCTGCGGAACGTGAGCATCTTCAAGGAGATGAGCGACGAGGAGCTCGCCAAGGCCGCGGAGGCCTTCGCCGAGGTGACGAAGGAGTGCGGCGAGGCCGTGATCAACCAGGGCGACATCGGCGACGAGTTCTTCATCATCAGCTCGGGCCGGGCGCTCGTGCTCTTCCACGTCAGCGACGACCAGCCCGACAAGGTCCTGGCGAAGATCGGCGCGAACGCGTTCTTCGGCGAGCTCGCGCTGCTCACGGACGAGCCGCGGTCCGCGTCCATCGTCGCGGACCCGGACGCCGACGGGCCGCTCGAGCTGCTGAAGATGGTCCGCGGGGACTTCCAGCGCCTCTTCGCCGGCAGCGACACGCTGCGATCGGCGAACTCGAACCTCAAGGAGCGGCGGGCCTGGGAGGTGCTCAGCGGCCTCGGGCTCTTCGCGTCGCTGCCGGAGATGGTCGTCCGCGACGTCGTGTCGGCGATGAAGATCGTCAAGTACCAGCCGGGGACCTACATCGTCCAGCAGGGCCGCGAGGGCAAGGCGTTCTACGTGATCCTCGAGGGCATCGTCAAGGTCACGAAGAACGACCCGGACCACCCCTGCGGCGAGCGGCCCGTGGGCGAGCTCGGCGACCACGACTACTTCGGCGAGGTCGCGATGCTGAGCCAGGACCACATGCGCACGGCGAACGTCGTGACCATCACCCAGACCGTGTGCTTCTCCTTGGACCGGGACGTCTTCCAGGGCACGCACAACGCGGCCATGGGCGAGGAGCTGCGGCGGCGGCGCTACTTCGCCAAAATGTCCGCGGAGGGCTGCTTCTCGGGGAACGCGGACCGGCCGCTGGGCCGCATGACGTCGACGCGCGCGGGCATCAGCTTCAAGAAGCGCCTCATGCGCATCGCGTTCCGGGGCCTCATGACGTCCCTCCCAGGGCAGCACAAGAGAGCGAAATTCCCAACTTCAAAGGCTCATATCTCGGCCGTTTTCCACTCGTTTCGGCTGATTTTTGGACGGGCGATCATCTCTCGGAACGGTCTCGCAGCGTGGATGCTTTTTCCGGAACGCGCTCGCGCGGCACACTCGCGTTGAAGCGACGTTGAATCACCCTTGTGCTGCCCAGGTCCCTCCGGGACTCGCTCGTCGCGCGCATGTTCCAGCAGCTCTGCCGCGCGCCGCACCTCACGTCCGAGTACGGCGCCATCTCGGCCCAGGCGTTTTTGAGCTGCCCGGACCGCGGCGGCTTCCACCGGCGCCTGCGCGCGGCCCTGGACAAGATCCGGAAGAAGCCGCTGCTCGCGCGGACGCTCCCGGAGCTCAGTCTCGTGGTGGGCGTGCTGAGCCAGTGCAAGACGTTCTCCACGGTCTACTGCCACGACTGGCCCCACGCGGCGAAGATCGACTTTGGGCACCACGTCCGCGTGGAGCAGGTCGACCAGGGCGACGTCATCTACGATAGTTCGGAGCGCGCGACGCGGTGCTACGTCGTCGTGCGAGGCACCGTCACGGTCCTCAACGGCGACCAGGGCACGCAGCAGGTGCCCGACGAGGTCGAGGACACGCCCGGCGCCGGCGGCGCGCCGCTGCCGAAGCGGGCGACCTTCTGGCAGATCCAGGGCGACTTCGTCGAGAAGGCGACGCCGGGGTCGACGCTCGGGCTCGAGTCGCTCGACGAGCCCGCGGACGCGCGGCGCGTCTTCTACCGCCACAACGCCGTCGCGTTGACGGACTGCGTGCTTTTGGTCTTTGGCTACATGGACTACTACTCCATCCGGGGCCAGGTCGACGCGGGCTGCGTGTCCGACGTCGAGGAGAAGTACGCGCTCCTCAAGGACATGGGCCTCATGGACGGCGTCGGCCAGGAGCAGCTCTACCACGTCGCCTACGCCCTCAAGGAGGTCCACGCGCCCCGGGGCAAGACGCTCCTGCGCGAGGGCGAGACGGCGAAGACGCTCTACTTCTTGCGGGGCGGCACGGTCACGGTCTTCGCCGCGGGCATCGAGGTGAACACGATCAACAAGGGCGAGTACTTTGGCGAGTCGGGCATCCTCTCCCACGGCGCCCAGTCGGGCGCGCCGCCCCACGTCGAGTCCGTCGCGTGCGTCGCGTCGACGCCGCTCGATTTGTACGTCATGGAGCCCATCAACTACTCGCTCGTCGGCGCGCGCGTGCTCGGCCGCCTCCGGCGCAACTGGAAGGTCCGCGCCTCCTGGCGGCGCACGCGCATCCTCACGCAGCGCACGAACCTCCGGCTGCCCCTCCTCCCGCAGGCCACGTCCCCGGGCGACCCGACGGACCTCCCGCCGAGCCCGCTCCGCAAGAGCCCGCTCCGCGGCCAGGCGCTCTTCCCCGCGCTCGGCGTGTCCTCGTCCCTGGGGAGCTTTAATCTGAGGTAGCCTTGCGGCCTGTGGGCTAAGGGCAGCAGTGCTCATTCTCTTGCCGTCGGAGCGGCGCGAGCGGCGGCGGGATGTTCCACTCACCTGATCCTGGAGCCATCGCGGGACCCGCACCGCCCTGCTGCTCGTTTCGCGCGAGGTGGAAGCGGAGCGTCTCCTCGGAAAGCGACGCGGCGCGCTTTTCGAGGTAATCATGCTCGATGTAGCAGATAACCTCGGTTTGGATTTTGATCGGCGCGTCGGGGCCCCATCTTCGGACGAAGGCCCGGTACAAGTTGAAGGAGTTCTTCGCGCAGTCGTCCGCGTAATCCTTGAGGTCGTCCTCGATCTCGACGAGGTGGAAGCAAAAGTTCAAAAAGTCCAGAAGCGCGTCGTCGCATGGCTTGTTCGTGAGATGGAGTACGATGAGCGTCAGAACTTCGTAGTCGAAGCTCTTCAAGGACGACGCGCGCATTGCGGCGCCCAACAGCCTATTCTCGTCGTAGTCGTCGCCCGGAGGCTCGCGCCACGCGGCGACGAGCTCGCGCTCGAGGCGCCAGTACTCGTCGCCGCGCGCCAGCGATCGCCGCACGCGCGGCGACAGCAGGCCGCGGCCCTCTAAGAATTGCTCGAGCGCGGCGCGCGGCGCCGCGGCGAGCTGCATTTGTCCATCCTCGTTCAGCTCGTCGATCTCGTAGAGCGACGCGGCGACGAAATAGACGCTGTCCGCGAAGCAGAGGATGTCGTCCACGGGCAGACCGATGATGGGGAAGTAGGAGCGGCAGAGGTCCTCGACGGTGCCCCGCGCCTTGACGAGCGCGCGCGCCGAGATCGTCGCGTTGCGCGGGTCCGTCGCCGGCGACGGCGCCCAGGGCGCGCGCCGCTGCGGCGCATTGCGTAATCTTTCATCGTCGTCGCGCTCGATCTCGTCGCTGTCGATCACTGCGGCCATGTTGCGTAATCTGTCATCGTCGTCGCGCTCGATCTCGTCGCTGTCGATCACTGCGGCCATGTGTAAGTGGTCTAGCGGCCACACTGCGAGCTTGGCACGCTACACTGCGCGCGCTCCCATAGCAGGCTTCAAGCTGTCAATGTTGAAGGGTGATGCCTTGAACATTGCCGTCGCTCTCAGGGCTGCCCATTGGGCGTTCGAAGGCCACCGCGAGCGCTCCGCGACTCCGGCAGCGCGCACAGCAAAGCCCATGTCCCACCTCGCGTCCTGCGCGTCGCGGCTCAGCGAGGGCTCGGCGCGCGAGAGCGTCGACGCGGCCATCGCCCGCAAGAGCGGCGACGGCGACTACGCGGCGCTCAACGGCGACGACGTCGAGTCGTCCGGCGACGCGTCCGTGCTCCGGCGCGCGAGCGTCTGGACGACGGTGGTCAACGGCCTCGCGGTCATGTTCGGCGCGCAGCAGCTGCCCTACGCCGTCGGGCAGATGGGCTGGGCCAAGGGCCTCGGCGCGCTGGCCGCGAGTACCGTGTCCACGTACTGCTCCGGGCGCCTCATCGGCGCGATCTGCGTGCGCAAGCACGCCGACTCCTACCCGGAGATGGGCGAGGCGGCCTTCGGGCTCGCCGGCCGGCGGACGGTCGTGGCCGCGCAGTGGCTCGGCTACTTCCTGACGGGCGTCGTCCAGATCGCCTACTCGGGCGCGACGTACCAGCAGACGCTGCGGGGCACGCCGCTCCAGGACGCGCTCTGCACGCAGGGCTGGATGCTCGTGACGACGCTCATGCTCCTGCCCTGCGTCATGGTGCCGTCGTTCAAGGAGGCCGCGCCGCTCTCGTTCGCCGTCGTCGGCGCGCAGGTGCTGGGCCTGTTGATCTTCTTCGCGCAGATCGGCGCCTACGGGACCTACGACGCGGCGCCGGAGCTGCCCTGCTACGACAAGGTCACGACGGGCTCGGCGTTAGCCGCGCTGTCGAACATGGCGTTCACGTTCGGGGGGCACGGCGTCTTCCCGGAGCAGATCCGCGAGATGCGCGAGCCGGAGCGCTTCCACGAGGCCTTCAACTACATGTACCTCTTCGTGATCCCCTTCTACTTCGGCACGGCGGCGCTCGGCTTCTGGGCCTTTGGGAACGCGGCGGCGGCGAACCCGCTGGAGAATCTAAGGGACGGCGTCGCGGTGAAGGTCTACCTCTGGTTCACGCTGTTCACGACGTTCCCGCTCGTCGTCGTCGGCCAGGTCGTGCTCTTCCTCAACCTGGAGGTCGAACTCGACGTGCTGCCGACGGACGTCTGGACGAACTCGCGCCGGCAAAAGGTGGCGGACGCCGGCGCGTCGGCCTTCCGGACGCGCGTCGCCGCCGCGCCGCCGGTGGTCGTGCGCGCCGTCTTCCGCGCGTCCTACGTCGGCGCCATGTACCTGATCGCGTCCGCGCTCATCGGCGCGGGCCTGGGGTCGATGACGAACATCGCGGGCGCGCTCGGCCTCGCGGCGCCCACGTACTGGATGCCCTACGTGCTCCACACGAAGATCTTCTGGGACGAGGCGACCGCCGCGTCCCTCGCCTGGGCGTTCCTGAACGTCGCCTTCGGCTTCGTCGTGTCGACGACGGGCGTCTACTACGCGGGCAAGGCGTTTTTACAGGACGACGTGCGCTGGTTCAAGGAGGCGTCGTGCACGGAGGGCGCCGAGTTCTACGGCAATCACCTTTGGGACAACCCCGGCCTGTCGAACGCGTCCTCGGCCTACGTCGACGTCGTCCTCGGCTGCTGCGTGGACGGCAAGACCTGCGGCTCTTAATACTCCGGGACGTCCTCCACGCGGCGGAAGCGGCCGAGGTGGTAGACGAGCCGCCCGCGCGGCCGGCGGTAGACGCGGTCCTCGAGGAGGCGGCCCGGCGATGCCTCGAAGGCGGGCTCGGTCCGCGGCGCGTCCCCCGCGCGCGTGGCCGTGAGCAGCACCTTGAGCATCATGTTCTCCCACCTCATCTCGATGGCGCTCGTCGCGTCCATCGGCGGCGCGGCGGTCGCCGCGGAGGCGGGCACGTCGTAGAATTCGCTGGCGTAGGACTGCTGGAGGAACTCGTCGCTTCTGTCGTCGTTGCGCGGCCGCGCGCGCGTTCGACCGATGCGCTGCGGCGGCCACCGGCGACGCGGCGACCGCGGCGACCGGCAGCCCATCGGCATCCTGGTCGTGACGGCGCGGCGCGGCGCGGCGTGGGATGCTGAGGTGATTGAACATGAAACGTCCTCAACTTTAGCGCAGCCCAATTCCCAGCTTTCCTGTGCCACCACTGGAGCTACGAGAGAGCATGTCTCAAAACCAAAGCAAACCAAACACAACATCACAACTTCGACCATCATCATGTCTTCCAACACCATGCCCCGCCGCAACGCCATGCTCCGCTCGACGCAGCAGCAGAAGACGGCGCGCACCCTCTTCATCGAACAGAACCACGAAAAGCTCGTGGCGGAGGCTGCCCGCGAGGCGATGATGCAAAGTATGATGGACAAGATGTCGAGCCTCCACTCGCCGTCGCACAGCCCGTCGAGCTCGCCGACGCCGACGCCGAGGGACGAGCGGCGCCGCTGCTTCCACGGCTCTGCGCGGCACGTCCTCTTCAACGCGTCCGACGCGCACCGCTGGGGCACGCGCACGGCGGACTCGGACTCGGACTCGGACTACTAGGCCGGCATCTCGGCGTCGCCGCTCGTACTGTAATAATCATGTTGTGTGCTTCTAAAAATCCTCGCGCCGCGGGGACTCGGGGGCGGCCGCGACGAGGCGCGCCGCGCGGTCGTCTGGGTCGGGAACCTGCCGTATGTTCGGCGCGGCAACCTTGTCGCCGCGCCGCATCTACGGGTCAGACGGGGAGGCTCGAGCACAGCGCTAGCTGCGCCGACGCCGAGCGCCTCGACGGCAAGGCCGGCTTCATCATCGATGCAACTTTGCGAGCTTGGCCGATCCGCATGGCAATGATGTGTCCGGGCCACGATCGACGACGGCCACCGCGCCGTGCGCTCGCGCTGCTCGTCCTCTGCGCACGCGCAACACAGGCCTTGCGGCCGGCGGCGCCGCTGCAGGCCTACCTCGGGTCCATCGCGACGAGCTTCGACAAGGTGCGCGTCGACGAGGTCGGCGACGGCGAGCTGGGCCTGGTCCTGGAGAAGGGCGTGCGCGCCGGCGACGTGCTCCTCGAGGTGCCCTTCGAGCGCTGCGTCAGCGCCGAGAGCGTGCTCGCGTCGCCGGGCCTCGCGGCGGCCGAGGCCGCGGCCGAGGAGGCCTTCGAGCCGTGGTGCGGCGACGCGTCGCTGCTCGCGCTCGGCGCGCTGACGGCCGCGGACGGCGCCTGGGTCGCGAGCTTCCCGAAAACGTTGCCGCTGCCCCTGCTGGAGGCGGGCGACCTGCCCGTCTGCAGCGGCCGGGCCTTCGAGGCGCTCCGGGAGAACGCGGCCGACGACTTCGAGTGGCTCGCGGGCTTCGGCGCGTTCGGCGACGCCGACGTGTCCCTCGACGACTGGCTCGTGGCCGTGGGCTGGGTCGTGTCGCGGGCCGTCGAGGTCGGGGACGACGGCCTGTGCCTCGTGCCCGGCGCGGACCTCGTGGACCACGACGACCTGCTCGATCCCTTCGACGAGATGGCGGCGTGCAGCGCGAAGAAGCAGTTCGGCCGGGGCAAGAGCGTCGTGCTCAAGGCCGCGGCCGACGGCAGGGCCGGCGACAAGGTCGTGGGCTCCTACGGCCCGCTGCCCGCGTCCGAGTACCTCGAGCGCTACGGCTTCCTGCCCGCGCGCGGCGCCGCGCGGCGGTTCGCGGCGACGGCGGACCTGCGCTTCGAGCTGGACGCGGAGGACCGCTTCATCGACGACAAGCTGACCGTGCTCTACGAGAACGGCGCCATCGACGGCGACGACGCCGAGAGCGGCTTCTTCGAGTGCTGCGTCGGCGGCGAGCCCGACCTCGAGGTGCTCCGGTTCCTCCGGCTCTCCGCGCTCGTCGGCGGCGACGCGTTCCTCCTCGAGCCCATCTTCGCCAACGAGCTCTGGGACTTCCTCGCGGCGCCCATCTCGCCGGACAACGAGCGGGCCGCGCTCGAGGCCGTCCGGGCCGAGGCGGACGCGCTCCAGCGGACGCTCCTCGACGCGGGGCCCGCGGCCGGCGACGCGCGCTTCGAGGCGCTCCGGCGGACGGAGCTCGACGCGCTCGACGCGACGCTCAACTGGGTCGCCGCGGACCTCAGCATGCTCGCGGGCAAGGAGTACTACCAGGAGAAGCGCCTCAAGTCCCTCGGCCTCGACACGGAGTGGTCCGAGGACGAGGGCAACCAGTGGACAGGCGCGCGCGGAACGGCGTGGTAAAAAATTAGGTCCGTCGTCCGCCGGCCGGAAGCGCGAGTCTCGCCCGCGCGCCGCGCGTCCCCGTTGGGGATTCGCGGCGCGCGGGGTCATGGCGCGGGTCCGGCGCGGGGACGGCGGCGCCTACTTGTGCCCCTTGGCCTGGCGCATCCAGCCGTCGACCGTCGCGATGGACAGGCTCATGCCGACGGCGTTGTTGACGAGCTCGCGGCCGTCGGGCCCGAGGATGACGAGGCGCGGGATGCCCGAGACGTTGAAGTTGCCGAGGGCCCGCTCGCGCTCGTCGTTGTCGAAGGGCACGGCGAGGAAGGGGAACTGGGCGAAGGTGCTCGAGAAGGCCTCCGGGTCCCGCTCGCAGGACAGCCAGACGACCTCGAAGGGCCTCCCCGCCGCCTTGAGCACGTTGTAGTCGCGCACGAGGTTCGGCGAGAAGTTGCGGCACGGGGGTCACCAGTTCGCCGACGCGTAGACGGCGACGATCTTGCCCGCGAGCGACGGGCCCGTCGTCTTCGTCCCGCCGCTCCTGTTGACGAGGTCCGTCCCGAAGCAGCGCGCCATGAAGGGCGCCGCGCGCGGGATCAGCGCCGTCTCCGACGCGCGCGACCACTCGTAGCCGGACGCGTCCGCGGGCTTGACGCGGAACGCGTAGCGCTTGCCGCCGTCGAGATTCTTCTTCTTGGCCACCGTGCCGTTGACGGACGCGGCCGCGAGCCGCCAGGGCGTCGTCGCGTCCGCGCGCAGGTCCTCCTCGGCGGCGAACTGCAGCGCGTAGGGCCCCTCGCCGCCGCTCCACTGCACGGTCACGGACTCGCCGTCGACGGCGCTCACGACGGGCGCGGGCTGCTGCGCCACGTCCGCGCGGCTCGCGACCTTGGCGATGCCGGAGAACTCGCCGACGGCGCCCGCCGCGTCGACGGCCGCGACGCGGAACTCGTAGGCCCGCGAGGCGTCGAGGCCCTTCTTCCGGCACTTGCAGGCCTTGAGCGTCGTCGACAGCGTCGTCCAGGCCTCGTCGCCCGCGGCGCGCATCTCGACGGCGTAGGACGCCGCGCCGGCCGACGGGCTCCACATGACGCAGGCGCTCGCGGCGTCGGCGTCGTAGATGCTGCAGGCCGCCGGCGGCGCGCAGGCGGCGAGGGCCTGCGACGCCATGTGTGGTGGCGAGCGCTGCGACGGGTCTCGTCAGCGAGTTGACGAGCGCTGCGACGGTGCTCGAGCGTGCAGGCTTCGGCTTCGACGCAGCCGACGCAAGCGGCGCCGCGGTTCCACGCCTCTCGATGCGCCCGCTTTGCCTGTGGAGATTGTTCAGCGAGCCTTCAGCTTGACAGTTGATCTAAGCATCTTTACCTTGTCTTTCTCGCGCGCGTGATGCAATGAGGCAGCCCGCGTAGCATCGCCTGCAACGATGGAGGCGCCGGGCCTCAGCGAGCGCCTCGCGTTGGCGAACATGCTGAAGACGATGATCGGGTCGGGCGTGCTGACGCTGCCCTGGGCCTGCGCCCAGTTCGGTCTGGTCGCGTCGGTCGTGGGCCTCTTCGGCCTCGCCTGGCTGACGATGGCGGGCATCGCCCTCGTGACGCGCTGCGCCTACGGCCTGCGGGAGCTCGGCGACCCGGAGCTGGACAAGCTCGTGGGAAATGGCGCGGGCCGGCGCCGCGACGACGGCGGCAAGCTGCTGGCGGAGCGCGAGAGCACGTGGGAGTTCGTGAGCTTCGGCGCGTTCGGCCGCCGCGGGAAGGCGGCGACGCTCCTGCTCCTGGGCGCGGCCCAGGTCGGCGTCTCGGCGAGCTACTGCGATTACGTGGTGGCGACGCTCGAGGCCTGGGGCCTGGGGGCCGCGCCGGCGTTCGTCGCCGCGACGTCGTGCCTCGCGCTCCTGAGCCTGCTGCGGTCCTTCCGGTCCATCGCCTGGTTCTCGGCGGCGGCGCTGGTCGTGTATGCGTATGTCTTGGGCCTCGTCTTCTTCTACTCGACGGCCGCGGACGACGACGACGACGGCGGTCTGGGCCGCTTCGCGCTCCTCTTCGCGCGGCCCGCGGGGCTCGGCGCGTTCTTCGGCCCGGCGCTCTACTGCTTCGAGGGCATCGGCACGGCCATCTCCATCCACGACGCCATGGTGCCGCCGGGCGTCGGCGGCGCGGCGGCCGCGGACGCGCGGAAGGCGTTCTCGAGCGTGCTGACGCGGACGTACGTCGCGACGTTCGCGGTCTACGTCGCCGTCGCCGCCTGTTCCATCGCGTCCTGGGGCTACCAGGTCCAGGAGGTCATCTTGTATTCATTACCAGAAAACGGGCTGCGGGCGTCGGCCCAGGACGCGCTCGCCGTCGTGTTGGCGTTCTCGTTCGTGCTCCAGATGCAGCCCGTGCACGAGATCGCGGAGGCGAACCTGGCGCCGTTCGTGCCCCGCAAGTGCTGGCCGCTGACGCGCGTGCTCCTCGTGGCGCTCGTGTCGGGCCTCGCGCGCGCCGTGCCGGACATGCGCCGCATGGTCGCGCTCACGGGCGCCGTGTCCTTCGCGGCCATCGGCTTCGTGCTCCCCGCGGCGTTCTTCCTCAAGCTCAAGCGGCGCGAGGACCGCCACAAGAAGGACGACCTGCTCTGCGCGGGGCTCCTCTTCGTGGGGACCGTCGGCGGCACCTGGGGGCTGGTGGCCGCGTTGCGGACGTAATCGGCAGGAGGCGTTGGACGCGTCCCGGCGTCACGTTGATTCTCGACCACCCACTTGCGCCTCGCCACTGCCACTAGACATCGGCCGATGGGCGCACCAGAACTCAGCGACTTCCGCACCGATTTGGTCGCTTCAAAGCCATGCTGTTCGTCACACACACCCTACGCGATGGTCCATCGACTTGGTTTGACGCGCGCCGCCGCGCGCGCGCGAAAATCGGCTGGCACAGGCTGCGACGGCGGTCGATGGCGATGGTCCACGGGGTCACAGCGCGACCAGAGGCTACCTTGCCCGTCCCTTGGTCATCGCTGCTTGGTTTATGTGTGGACGGAACTGCGTGGACCGTTGGACGGACCCGGGAACCGGTTTTCGCACGCGCTCGCGACCTCGGCGCGCTGGCGCGAACGCTGTATCGAGACGCGCTTGTGTACGTCGAGAGAGGCTTCTCCGAGGCTGTACGAGCTACAGCGGCTGGCGCGCGGACCCCTACGACTCGGCCAAGGTGTCAGACACGTTACTGCGACGCCTTCATGGCCTCGACGGCATGGGCCCAAAAGCGCCGATATCGCCCTGGTGCCAGGCTCAGCATTCGCGCGCGCGTCGCGACGACTACGACCGCGCGTCGAGCTCCGAACGCGATGCCCGTCGAGTGCAGCGTCGTGGGCGCCCTGCGTTCGACTCCTCGCCCCCAAACCGGCCTTTTTCGAGCCCACCACGTCCAGAAATCGACCCATCGCCGCCGCGCTCCCAGCCATCGACTACCGAACACCCACGCCCCGCGCGAGCCCGGACGCGAGAGGGCTCCCTTGTGGCTACCTAACAGCGCCCTGGTGGCCCCGTGGGGCGCCCTCCTCGCTGCCGAGGGCTGGGAGCGACTGGTGCTCAGATTTGACAAAATTAGCCCGGCGAAACAGCTCCGACGCTCTCCGAGCGCCTCAGAGAGCATGTGAGCTGATTTCGAGACCTTTTGCAGCCGCTATGGCATGGATTCCAGCCGTTCTTCTTCGTGCGCGCCCCGGACATGTTGCGACGACAACCACGCGCAAAAGTCGGCGCTCGATGCGGTCGCGCGCGTCCGGAATCGGCTCAAAAGTGGTCGATTTGCGAGTTATAGCCCATGGATCCAAGGTTTTGCGCGAGTTCGGGAATGTCAGACGCCACAGAGGCGGCGAACGTGACCCATGGTAAGCCCATCGTCGCACTGCACAAGTGGTCCCGCGTCGCGGGCTCCGTCGGCGTTTTTACAGCGTTCGAGAGCGTGTCGGCGTTTCGCTCGGGAAGCCTCGAACGCGCAGCCGTGGACTCGAAAACAGCCCCGATGGTCGTCTGGCGGTCCGGTCAGCTCGGTCTATGTACTGAGCGTCCTAAAACGACCAAGGGACGGGCAAAGCTGCCTCGGGCGACTCGATGACCCCGAATCGACTCGAAATCATCAAATCCGAGCACCTGGCGCGGCCGCGGTGGCCGCGCGCGCGCGTCGCTCGGTAACAAATAAGCTTTGGCCGACCTCCTAGGACTGATGCGCCGCGGGGCCGCCGAAAACCGCACCCGAATCGGTGTCGACGCCGCCGAGAACGAGCTGCGCAGGCCGCCGCCGATGTCGAGTGGCGGCCTCCAGCCAATCAGGACGCAAGTGCACCGAGCCGCCGCCCACCAACGTCGAGGCCGCCGCGCCGCGCCGCCACCTGATCACCGTCGTTGCCGCGCCGCCGTCATGGACATCTCGCCGCGCCCGGAGGAGAAGAAGCAGCAGAAGAAGGGCTTGCGCTTCTCGGAGGGCGTCGTCGAGCGCGCGACGGACAAGGAGAACGTCGACAGCCTCGCGAACGCCTTCGGCGCGGCGTCCTTCGGCGGCGCCAAGCTCGTGTCCCCCGGCACGTACCTGCGGAAGCACCCCGTGCGCTACGAGGATCCGCCGCTGACGCCGGGCACGGCTTTGCGCGAGCCCAAGGCGCCGGCGTCGCGCTGGACGCCGTCGGCGCGCGACTCGGGCGCGTCGCTCGGCGACGACGACGACGACGACGACGACGGCGAGGACGACAAAGATGAGGGCGGGGACGCGGCCTCGTCCGTCGCGGCGTCGCCCGTGGACGACGGCAAGCTGTGCCGCGAGTCCTTCGGCATGTTTCACCGGCAGCAGGCGGCCATCGATGCCGCGACCGAGCACCCGCGGACGTCGATCAAGATCCTCCGGGCGCCGGCCGACGAGACGACGCCCGCGCCGCCGCGCTACGTGACGAGCTACGCCGAGGGCCGCCTGAGCGCCGAGTCGCGCGCGTCGGAGTGGACGCCGCGGCGGAGCGACGACGAGGACGACTCCGACGAGAGCGAGTACGAGGCCGACGAGGGCATGGCGCTGTCGCCCTGAGCGCCCCCGCGCGCGCCGCCGGCCCGCCTAAAGCTTAGGCCGATCCTGCGACGGCCGCCGCGAGCCAGCCGCCGATGGTCGCCTCCTCGAGCGCGCGGCACGCTTTGATGTCGGCCGGGTCGTCGGCCTCGGGCTTTCGCAGGTCGCCGTGGTGCGCGCCCTTGGGCATGACGCAGAAGACGTTCGATGCGTCCGCATTGTCCGAGGGGTAGAACCCGCCGCCGTGCCAGGGGTCGAGCAGGCCGTTGGAAAAGATGACGTTCGTGACCTTGGCCGGGATCTCGTAGCCGCCGTAGAGCGCCGTGAGCCGACGAGGGTCGGGCGTCGTGTCGTCGAACAGGGACCCGCAGAGCGACGCCTGCGCCTCGAAGTCGAAGGTGTAGTCGCGCACCTTGGATTTCGAGGAAAATTCGTGCAAGTTCTCCGTGCACGACTGGTAGCCCCACGAGTCCGGGCCCGGCCCGTCGCCGGGCACGCCGCCGGGGCCCTCGACGAGCGCGGGGAAGCACGTTTCGCCGCCCGTGCCCAGGACCATGGCCTGGACCTCGGCCGCGACGCGTAGCCGCGCCGCGGCCGTCGACGCGCGGGCCAGCAGATGGCACGTGTGGTTCACGGGCCAGGCCGGGATGGACCCTACCGCGCGCGGGTAGTCGAGCTGCGGCAGCGACTCGAGCGCGTACTGCCAGAGCGCCGCGCGCGTCGGGCCCAGCGCCGCCGCGTCGCAAAGATGAAAAAGGTCGACGAGCGCCTCCGGCGACGCGGCGTTCAACGCGTCCGTCGTCGCCCTGATGGCGTCCAGGCAGCCCGGCGCCGCGTCGTCGTAGTCGCGCGCGATGATGTCGCTGAAGGTGTAGGCGTCGACGCCGTGGTCCTTCCAGTGCGCCGGATCGTAGTACCCGATCGGCGCCGACGCCGCGAGGCCGCCGACGACGACGTCCGGGTACGTCAGGCGGAAGAAGGTCGTCAAGGTGCCGCCGTAGGACCCGCCGAAGCTGACGACGGGGCAGCCTTGTAGGGAGGACTTGAGCTCTGTGAGCAACCTGGCGTAGTCCGCTAAAATAAGCTCCGTCGAGAGGTACTGCACGTTCTCCGGCGTCCAGGACGCGTTGCCGAACGGGAGCGAGGCGCCGTAGTAGCGCGCCTCGGCCATGAGCACGTACGCGCCCCACTTGGGCGCCAGGTAGTCGGTCATGAAGCCGTTCGCCGGCCAGAACCCGTCGACGGGGCCCTCGTTGCCCGAGTAAAAAAGGACGGGACCCGGGCAGCTGTCGTCGTCGCGCCAGAGGGGCGCCGAGCCCTTGCCCCAGAAGGTGTCGTTGACGAGGTAGCGCTGCTGGTACGTGCGGTCGTCGCCCTTGGCGTGGGTGAGGGACTGGGTGTGCCACTTGGTCTCGTAGGACGCCGCCGCGGCCCAGGGCAGCGCGGCGACCAGCGCTGCGCTGCGGAGCCCCATCGATGACTGGAGCGCGTGTGGAGTCGAGCACCACCCTGTGCCAGGCTGTTGCAATTCCACCAATCAGAAAGCTCGACGAGTTCGACGCGCGACTTGACGCCCCCCCCGCGGCCCAGCCAAGGCGAGATCGACGTGAGTTCTAAACGGACGCCGCGGCGCGCCACCGGCCGCGGCGTCGAGGGGGCGTGGGGCGTGGTTCGGTTTCCGGGCGGCTAGTCCTTCTTCTCCTCGGCGCCCTTCGGCGGCTGCGTCGCGGCCTTGCGCGCGTAGTGCTCCGCGAGCGTCTTCTTGGGGATCTTCTTGAGGAGCTCCTTGGGGAAGGCGCGCAGCAGGGACCAGGCGAGGTCCAACGACTCGAAGATCGTGCGGTTCTGGTAGGGCCCCTGCGCGACGAACTTGCCCTCGAAGCGGTCGAGGAACGCGAGGTAGAGGTGGTCGTCGAGGCTCAGCGCCTCCTCGCCGACGACGGCCTTCATGGCCAACACGTCGCGGCCCATGGCGTAGGACGCGTAGAGCTGGTTCGACACCGCGCCGTGGTCGTCGCGCGTCATGCCCTCGCCGATGGCGCTCTTCATGAGGCGGCTCAGCGACGGGAGCACGTTGATGGGCGGGAAGATCTCCTTGTTGTGCATCTGGCGGTCCAGGTAGATCTGGCCCTCGGTGATGTAGCCCGTGAGGTCGGGGATCGGGTGCGTGATGTCGTCGTTCGGCATCGTGAGGATCGGGAGCTGCGTGATGGAGCCGTTGCGGCCGTCGACGCGCCCCGCGCGCTCGTAGATGGTCGACAGGTCCGTGTACATGTAGCCGGGGTAGCCGCGGCGGCCGGGCACCTCCTCGCGCGCGGCCGAGACCTCGCGGAGCGCGTCCGCGTACGACGACATGTCCGTGAGGATCGTCAGCACGTGGAGGTCCTTCTCGTAGGCCAAATACTCCGCCGTCGTCAGCGCCAGGCGCGGCGTGATGATGCGCTCGATGGTCGGGTCGTTGGCCAGGTTGAGGAAGAGCACGGTCCGCTGCATCGCGCCGCTCTCCTCGAAGTCGTTGCGGAAGAAGCGCGCGGTCTCCATGTTGACGCCCATGGCGCCGAAGCAGAGCGCGAAGTTCTCCTCGTGGCCGTCCATGGTGTCCTTGAGCTGGACGAGCGACGCCTGGCGCGCGATCTGCGCCGCGACCTCGTTGTGCGGCAACCCCGCGGCGGAGAAGAGCGGGATCTTCTGGCCGCGCGCGATGGAGTTCATGACGTCGATGGCGGAGATGCCCGTCTGGATCATGGCCTTGGGGTAGTCGCGGCAGCTCGGGTTGATGGGCGTGCCGTTGATGTCGAGGTAGTCCTCGGCGAGCACCGCCGGCGCGTTGTCGATGACCTTGCCGGACCCGTTGAAGGACCGCCCGAGCATCTCCTCGCTGATGGGCATCTTGAGCACGTCGCCCGTGAACTCGCAGTGCGTGTGCCGGTTGTCGATGTCCGACGTGCCCTCGAAGACCTGGACAACCGCGCGCGACCCGCTGACCTCGAGCACCTGGCCGCTCCGCTTCTCGCCGGACCCGAGGGTCAGGTGCACGATCTCCGCGAACTTGGGCATCTTCACGTTCTCCAGGATCACCAGCGGGCCGTTGACGCCCTCGATGGTCCGGTAGTCGAGCCGCGGCTGCACGCTGTACGACGCCATGGCGACCACCTGCGCAGAAGAAAGGGGGCGTCGCGTTTCGGCTTTTTTGGCGTCGCGCGCGACTGGGACGGCCTCGGCGGCAGCTTCGGGCGCGTCGTCTGCGCGGCCCTCTCTCGCGCGCGCGCCGCGGGGCCGCCTCGATCGCCTTGACGCCGGACCATGCCGCGTCGCCGCCACACGCTCGAGATTGCTCGAGCCGGATTTCGCTCTCGCAAGCGATGGAGAGCTCCTCGAGGCGGCCACGCGCCATGGCGAGGCGGCACCTCCTATGCACCCTCTTTGCCGCCAGCGCAGCGCTTCAGGCGCCGCGGCACCGCTGTCGACCGCGCGCAGCGCCTCGCGCGACCGTCGCCGCCGCCGAAACCGCCGCGACCGACGAGCGCTGGCCCGGCTGGTCGACGAGCGTCGAGGAAGACGCCGAGCTGCTCTACATGCCGTTCCTCGAGCACCAGCTCGCACTCCTGGACAAGCTCGGCGCCGTCGAGGAGCACGGCGCGCTCACGCCGGAGCTCGGCTACGCGACGAAGGCCAAGGCGAAGACCGACGGCCTCGCGGCGCGCGTCGGGAGCCGCGTCTTCTCGGTGCCCGGCGCGTTCCGCCGCGTGCGCATGACCTACTTCGACGGCGGCCACAGCCTCCAGGTCTTCAACAGCCTCTGGTACCCGGCCCTGGACCGCGCGGACGCGCCGCTCCTCGGCATCGACCTCCTGCGCTTCGGTCCGAAGAAGTTCCTCTGCGTCGTCGACGCGCAGCCGCCCGGCGGCCGGTCGCCGGACGACGGCTCCGTGCCCCACGACACGTCGGCCCTCGACGCCGTGCGGGGCGACCCGAAGAACGAGGAGCTC
Organism: Aureococcus anophagefferens; assembly: GCF_000186865.1. Lineage (NCBI taxonomy): Eukaryota > Pelagophyceae > Pelagomonadales > Pelagomonadaceae > Aureococcus > Aureococcus anophagefferens. The sequence continues at coordinate 1,055,775 of NW_008705566.1, read as the reverse complement.
CGGGGCGAGGTGAGCTCGAAGTGGTACGACGACAACCGCTTCTTCAGCGGCCAGATGCTCTACGGCCGCTTCGACCGGGGCGCGGAGGCCGTCGACGACACGCTCTTCCCCGCGTTCGTGGATTACCTCGACGCCTACGTCGACCTCGTGAAGACGTGCGACGTCGACGCGGACGGCGCGGCGGCGGCGAGCGCCGCGCACGCGGACTACGACGTCTTCAACGCGGCCCGCGACCCGGCCCACGGCCTCTTCACGTCCTACTTCGGCGCGGACTGGGCCAACGACTTCGTCCACGACTTCCTCTTCGAGCAGAGCGAGGCCGCGGAGGAGGACGCCTTAAGTTGAGTCTCACGTTGCCTTTTTGAACGTACACGGGGCTGCCCGCAAACGATGGAGTAGACGAGAGCGCACAATGGACATCCTCGACCGCGCGCCCATCCACTACGTGCCCGTCGAGGCCGGGCGGAACTACATGACCGTGAGCGACAAGCAGATCGAGGGCCTGGTGCGGACGAACCTGACGCTCGCCGCGGCGCTGCTGTCCGGCCGGTCGCCGTCGCCGCGGTCCATCCGCCGCGCCGCCGCCGTGCCGTCGATCACGCCGGCGCACGAGGACGTGCCCGCGGCGGAGGAGAGCGACGCCGGGTCGCCGCCGCCCTACGACAGCGACGGCGGGAGGAGCCCGTCGCCGCGGCGGCGGTCGCCGCCGCCGCGCGCGGCGCGGCCGCGCGGCGCGGCCGCCAGCGCCGCGCCGGGGCCCTACGACGCCTCGCGCTACGCCCCGCCGGCGCCCGCGCCGCCGCCGCCGCGCCCCGCGCCGCCGCCGCCGCCCGCGGCCATCCCGGACGACGAGGCCGCGCAGCTCCGGCGACGCATCGCCGCGCTCGAGGCGTCCATCGCGACGAAGCGCGCCGCCAAGTCGGCGTCGCCGCGGTCCGAGGAGCCGGACTGGGGCGACGACGCGCCGGACTGGGGCGACGCGCCGGGCTCGTCGCCGCGGTCGGAGGCGTGGGACGACGCCGACGACGCCGGCGCCGCCGCGGGCCTCCCCGCGTGGATGGGCGCGCGGCCGCGCAACGCCGAGCGCGCCCCCGACGGCGGCTGGGTCCGCGGCGCGTCCTCCGGCGACGCCGGCGCCGCGGAGGACTTCGCGCGCGCGCCCGAGGGGTCGCCGGCGCCGTCCATCGCGCCGTCCTACGAGTCCGACGACGACCCGGCGCCACAAGGCCGCGGCAGGGCGGCGCGCGACCGCGCCAGGGCGGCGAACGCGACGACGGCGGTGCTGGGCGCGTGCTCCGCGGGGCTCTACGCGGACGCGGCGCGGCGCGCGGCGGAGCGGCGGCGGCTCTACCGCGCGGAGCGGAACCAGAAGCGCGCGGAGGACGCCGAGGCCGAGCTCCGCGTCCTCGCCGCGAAGCGCCGCGCGCTGGCCGCCGCGGGCCCCTTCGAGGGGCTCATGCGCCGCGAGGCCGAGCAGGCGAACCGGCTCAAGGAGAAGCGGGCCGCGCGCGCGGCCGCGGAGCGCCGCGAGCTCCGGGACCGCAAGTTCAAGTTCGTCCCGCCGGAGCACACCAAGGGCGAGGACCCGGCCGTCGCCGCGCGCCGCGCCGCGGACCGGCGCGTCGCGAACAAGGTCCGCGCGACGTACGCGAAGGAGCTCGCGGACGCGACCGCGCCGCGCGTCGCGCGCGTGACCACGGAGGCCGCCGACGCCAAGCGCGCGCGCCACCTCCGCCGCGCGCGCCACGCCAAGCCGGAGCCGCGGCCCGCCGCCGCGGAGACCACGCGGAAGAAGCTCGCGCGCCAGCGCCGCCACTGGGACGCCTACGTCGACTTCAACCGCCGCGCGGACAAGCGCGCCACGTCCCCGGACCCGCGCCTGCCCGAGAAGCTCCAGGAGGAGTACGCGGACAAGGTCGCCGCGTAACTCGACGTGTTCTTGGCGCTCATGTTGACGACAAGGTGCTGTGCTTGCAGCTCTTGGCTCGGAGCTGGCTCTGGCTTTGCGCACCATGGCGTCCTTCGACCAGCCAGGAAAGCAATTGTGCCTCCTGCTCGTCTGCAACGGCATGGAGGCGGGCAAGCTCGCCGCCGTCGTGGACAAGATGAAGACCGACTCCAAGGGCTGCGGCACGCACAAGATGCGGGCCCTGCTCTGGGACGCCTACGGCGCCGTCATCGGCAAGCTCAGCGGCGTATCCGGCGACTTCCACGGCTTCCTGACCTACGCCGCGGGGTCGTCGGAAGACGACGCGGGCGCCGCGGACGTGATCCCGTTCACAAAAAAGCAGGCGCACGCGCTGTCGCAGGGCGGCCTCGAGCTCTTCGGCAAGAAGCACAAGCCGCTCGAGGAGCCCGAGAGCTCCAAGTGGGTCATGGCCTACGCCGAGGACGAGGCCCGCGCCGCGCTCGACGACATCCGCGACGCCGAGGCCTGCGTCTACCTCACGGCGACCGCGGCGTACGTCGGCACGCGCTACAAGCGGCGCCAGTGCAAGACGGTGAGCGGCGTCAAGGCCCCCAAGGACCTCGAGAAGGTGCTGGAGTCGCTGCCGGCGGCGATGCAGTCCGTGGACTGGCACAGGCAGAACCCGCCGGCGCTCGGCGCCTACAACTGCCTCCTCGCGGGCCCGGGCTTCCCCGCGCCGCTCCTCGCCGCGCTGCCCGCGGGCGTCGGCCGGTCCGACTCGTCGTCGCCGGGCGACGTCTACGACGCGTTCCTCGCGCGCCGGTCCGCGCACTACGTCTCCGAGGCCGAGCGCCTCCTCGACCAGCTCGAGGCCGACTTGGGCCGCGGCGAGACGAAGCCGCTCGTCGTCGCGACGATGAAGGAGGCGTCGACGGCGCGGAAGAACGCCCTCATGAAGCGGGCCTTCGTCCACGCGTCCAAGGCGAAGTTCATCGCCGCCGTCCGCGCCGACGGCGACGTCGAGCTCTTCGTCGTCACGGGCGACGCGAAGGACACGAAGTTCGACAAGTACGGCGGCATCGTCGCGGAGCTGTTCTACCGCGCCGACCTGTCCGTCTACGGCTGACGCCTAAGGTCCGACCATCCCACCGGGGCAGGCGCAGCCCGCGCAGGGGAGCGCCCCGTCCTGCCAGAGCAGCGGCGGCGTCGGCGCGCCCGCGGCGACGGCGCGGTAGAACGCGGTGAAGGCGCCGCCGGCGGCGACGCCGTCGATCGTGGGCGTCGTCGTCCAGAGGTCGCGCGTCGCGCAGTGGTGGTAGCACCGCTCCACGAAGCCGCCGGCGCGCGCGCCCGCGGCGCGGAGCTTGTCCTCGAGCTCGCGTCCGTAGGCGTTGAGCGCGGCGTAGTCGACGGGTTTCTTTTCGCCGATTTCCCATTGCAATTGCCACGAATCGTAGGTGGTCTGGAGCAGGAAGACGGGCGTTCGGACGCGCGCCAGCGCGTGCTCGGCGAACGCGCAGTCGGCGCCGGCGTCGCAGTCGACGTCGTAGCGCATGTGCTCGAAGCCCCACCTCAGGTCTTCGTCGTAGGAGTGCGCCGACGTGCCGTTTTGTTTCCAGTCGAGAAAGAATCCCGAATCGGCCAATCCTACGACCGTCGCGGTCCGCGGGAGCCTCGACCGCCAGTAGTCCAGGTGCAGAATGACGGCTAAGCCGCCGGCAGACGACCCGCCGACGACCACGTCCGTCGCCGCGCCGAGGCCGCGCGCCATCAGGGAGTCGACGACGGCCCGAAGGACGCGCTTGCCCCGGAAGTAGAGCGTGCCGTTGGGCGCGGCGACGTCGGCGGTCCCGGAGAAGGAGCCGCCGTCGCAGTAGCGAACGTAGACGTTGTTCCAGTCGTGCATCAACGGGTTGATGGCCGCGTCGTCGGAGCAGCCCGCGCAGCCCGTCGTCGACGTCCAGTCCGCGGCCGCGGGGTCGCCCTCGAGCGAGCCGAGCCGCGTCGACCGGCGCGCGGCGCAGTTGTCGTTGGGCCAGCTCTCGTAGGGCCGCTCCATCTGGCACCAGCCGCCGCCCTCGTGGTGGATGTACCACTTGGTCGTCGCAGCGCCCGCGCGGAAGTAGTAACCACCCGGCAACCCATCGATGCACAGCGCGTCGCTGTCCTCCAACCTTACGAGCGTCGAGTTGCGCGCCGACGCGGCGAACGCCAGGCACAGCACTCGCAAGAATATCGGCACGCTGTCCCCGCCTCGCATGCGAAGCATCGCGCCAGAATGGGCAGCTCCTTGGACTTCAATGACTCCTTCAACGTGTGCGTGCGCGAGGCCTCGGGCCCCGGACCACCGACCAGGCACGCCCCGAGGCGATGCCACACGCACACGCGGGCGCCGCCCTCCCCGCCTACCACCTCACCGACCGTTCCGCCAAGCCGCATTACGCCAGACGCGCTCAGAAGCTGATCTGGCAGATCCTCGACCGCGCGTGGTTCTCTTTCCTCTGGGCCTCGGCGAGCCGCGTGTTGGCGGCCATGGTCTTGGCCATGCTGGGGAACTCGCGCTCGAAGGGCTCCTCCGCGCGCATGCCGCGCGTCCGCACGGGGCCGCTGAACCGCTTCAGCTCCGACGGCGTCTCCTTCCGCGTGAGCTGGCCGAAGGGCGGCTGCAGCTTGGCGACGGTCTCCGGGTAGCAGACCTGGAGGTGCGGGCTCCTCAGCGACGGGTAGTGGAGCTTCGAGTAGACGTGGACGTTCGACGGCGGCTTCGGCCGGCTCGCCACGGCGTCGCTCGTCTTGTCGTCGTAGCCGAGCTCCGAGATGCTGTACCGCGACGTCGTGATCCCGTAGCCGTTCCTGACGCGCGCCTTCGTGATGTCGTAGGGCGGCGTTTTTGTCGGCGGCATCGTCGACGGCCCCGGGGGGAGAGCGCCTCTTTAACGCGGATCGGGCGCTTCAATGACAAAAGAGGTACAAACACGGAAGGAAAAGGTTTCCCCCCGACAACAAACGATGAGACGGGGCTGCCCAGCTGCGCCTTGACCATGCCTCCCCCGCGGGACGTGGGCTGCCCGCTCTGCGGGAAGCGCTTCTTCAAGCATTCGCTCCCGATCCACCTGCCGCAGTGCGAGAAGAAGCGGCAGACCATCGAGGTGCCCTGCCCGAACTGCGACAAGCTCGTGCGCCAGGACGAGATGCGGGAGCACGTGCGGCGCTGCGGCAAGCGCGGGCAGCGCTTCCGCGGCGGGCCGACGTCCTTCGGCGAGGACTACGACGACGAGCTGCCCTGCGCGCCCGTCGGCATCTTCTCCGACCCGCGCGCGTCGCCGTCGCCGAAAACGCCCGGGCGGCCCTTCACGCACAAGGGCGCGAAGATCGAGCGGAAGACGCCGCCGCGCGCCGCGGCGCTGGCCGCGTCCTGCGAGCCCGTGTCCCTCGAGTTCGCGGCGCCGGCGGGCGACGGCCGCCTCCGCTGCGCCGTCTGCCAGCGCGGCTTCGCCGCGGACCGCCTCGCGGTGCACCAGCGCGTCTGCCGCGCGGCGCTCGCGAAGCAGCGCACGGTCTTCGACAGCAAGGCCCTCCGGGCCCAGCGCATCGTCGAGGCCAACGGCGCCGACGCGGCGCCCCGCCGCGCGCGGACCGCGCGGAGCCGCGCGCGGTCGCGCGCGGGCGGGGCGCGGCCGCCGCCGCCGGACCCGCCCGCCGCGCCGCCGCGCAAGTCCAACTGGCGCGAGGAGTCGCGCGGCTTCCAGGCCATGATCCGCGACGCCAAGCGCATGGCCCGGGCCCAGGCCGCGGGCGTCCCGCTCCGCGAGATCCAGCCCTCCCGCGCCGCGGGCGCGGCCTACGAGTCCATGACCCGCGACTTCGTGCCCTGCCCGCACTGCGGCCGCACCTTCAACGCGAAGGCCGCCGAGCGCCACATCCCCAAGTGCGCCACGACGCTCAACCGCCCGAAGCCGCCCCCGCGGAGCCGGGCCTTCTAACACACGCTTACGTTGAAGGTCAATCAAGTGATTATGGCTGCCCCCAATCATGCGACACACGCGTGACCGATGGTGAGCCCGTCGGTGGTGCTGCAGGCCACCGTCGTCTTCCGCGGCGACGTGCTCCGCGCCGGCCCGCATCTCGGCGGCGGCTGCGCCAACGACACGCAGGTCGCGAGGAACCAGCGCCACCAGCTCGACTCCGTCGACACCTACGTCGTCGCGCCGCTCGTTACCGCCGGCTACGCCGTCGCCTGCGTCGCGCTGCTGTACGAATGCGCGCTAAACGTTCTCGTCGACGAGCACTGGCGGCGCGCGGGCCGGTCCTGCGCCGTCGAGGACGTCCCCCGCGGGACGTCGCAGCGGACGCTCCTGCGCCGCGCGCTCGCGACGGCCGCCGCCGCGTCGCCCTCGGCGCTCTACGTCGTCTCGCGGCTCGACATCACCTACGGCGCGCCCATCGCGCCGCGGGCCGACTGGCGCGGAGCGGTCGCGGTTCCGTGGCTGCCCGCGGAGCCGTCGCGAGGCAAGGCGCCGGACCAGGTCCACGTCTTCGGCGAAGCTATTGTCGACGCGGTCCTCGACGTCCTCGCCCGCTACGACTCGAACGAGACGGGCAAGTGCGTCGAGTCGTCGCCTTCTGTCTCGCCGTCCGGCCGGCCGACTTTCCACGGAAGCTGCGACTGCGCGCAGCGGCTCTTCCTCGGCCCGCTGCGCGCCGCGGGCGTCGCGCTCGCGGCGATCTACCCCGGCGCGGCGAACGCGGGCGCCTGCGACAAGCGCCGCGGCGCGCCGGGCCCTTTCGCGGACTGCGGCCGCTGCTCCGCGCCCTACTGCCTCGAAAATTCGACGGCGTCCTGCCTCGCGCACGCGCGGTCCCCGACGCGCGCGCGGTGCCCGACGGGCAGAAGCTAAAAAAAGAAGAGGGAGAGCGGGTGGCGGTGCGGTGCCTAGAGCGCCTCGACGGGCACCTGGCCCTCGGGCGACTCCGCGCGCGGGACCGCGGTCTTGGTCGCGGCGTCGTCGAGGAAGGACTTGATGGTCGTCATGGGGGACATCTCGGGCCCCGTGTTCGCCTCGCCGAGGGGCGCCTTCTTGAGCGTCGACGGCGTCACCGCGCCGACGGAGGGGACCCGCTGGGAGCGGACCGCGGCCTCGGCGGCCTCGTTCGCCTTCGCGTGCGTGATGAGCGACGGCGACAGCTCGCGCGTGAGGGACTGGACGCAGAACTTGCGCTCCTCGGCGAGCACGGGGAGGCTGAAGGCGACGAGCGCGCCGCCGAACGCGCGCAGGTCCGCCTCGCGCCGCTGCAGCGCGGACCGGTCCTCGGCCTTGGACTTTAACGCCGCGAGGGCCTCCTTGTCCATGGCCGCGTAGCGCTTCGCCAGGGCGCGGAACTCCCGGGCCTGGGCGAGCTGGAAGTCCGTCGCCTCGCGCGCCATGGCCGCGATCTCCGCGGGCAGGCGGCCGACGGCCTCCTTGTGCTCCGCGAGGCCGGTCGCGGCGGCCGCGACGCCCGGCGGCACGAGGCCCCGGGGCAGGCTCGCGGGCTCGCGCACGGCCGGCGCCGACGGCTCCTCGCCGACGGAGTCGAAGCGCTCGTCGTGGGCGCGGACGTCGATCCAGGACGCCTCCGCGGCGAAGAGCGCCGCCGCGCCCTCGGCGAAGTGATCCATGGCCCTGGCCAGGGCCTCGCAGCCCGTCAGCAGGCTCTTGATCTGGGCGTCGGACGTGTCGAGGGTCGCCAACGCCACGTGGAGCGTCGCGTCGTCGCGCATGCGGTCCCGGCCGACGCCGTACAGGTTCGCGCGCGCGTCGCGCCAGCGCCGCTCGCCGACGGACGTCTCCGGCGAGAGCGCGCCGTCGGGCTTGTCCATGTCGCCGCCGGGCGTGAGGAAGTGGAGCCAGAGCGCGTCGGCGCTGAGGAACGGGTTCCGGTCCACGGCGTCGACGAAGAGCGTCAGAGCGCAGACGCGCTCCGCGACGACCTCGGGCGACGTGCCCCAGCCCTTCTTCGGGGGCAGCGTCCTAGGCAAAAGGGCGCGTCACGGGCGGCGGGGGGGCGGTTCAGGACGCGGGAAAAGCGACGGCACGACCATGCCCGTGGACCCGAAGCGGACGACGAAGGACTTGTAGAGCTTCTCGAAGTCGGAGAAGCGGCGGCGCACCGCGACGGCGTCGCCGCCGCCCACCGCCACGAGCACCGTGTAGGTCACGAAGTTCTTGCGCCCGAAGTTGACGACCTTGCGCGGCGCCTCGACCTGCGGGCGAAGAAAATCGACCGCGCGCGCGGCGGCGGCCGGCGGAGGCGGGACGCGCGGCCGGGACCGGGCCGCCCCGGGGCTGGGAGGACGCTGCCCCGCGCCCAGACGCGCCGCTCGGCCTGCGCCTCCTGCGTCATCCACGCCGCGAGGGGCTCCGGGGCGTCCAGCGACGCGTAGCCCGGCGGCGGGCCGCACTGGTTTATGGGGCGATGCCTGGGGTCGGGAGGGGCTTCGCGGGGCGGAGCGCAGGGAGCGGAGACGCCGCCGGACGCGCGCGGTGGGCGGGCAGGAGGCGCTGCGCATCTGCGGCATGGCGGCGATTCAACGGTGGATATCCTTGGCGAGGCTGGCAGAATTGCGAGGTGACACGGCCAACGGGAGGGGTGGAAGTGCGCACGGTTTTGAACAACCAAGCGAAGGGCAACAACGGAAGAAGGGCGAAGATCAGCTTCAAAGGTCAACAAGGCTGCCCGTCGACATGGCCGCGGCTCTGGCCTGCGACCGGAGAGCGCGCATCGCTCGCGACCTCGGCCAGCCGAAAGTCGCGAGCCATCAGTTCGCGACGGCGGCGCGGCTCAGCTTCGAGGCCGGCGACTGGCCTGCTGCCCGCGCCGCGGCGGCGGAGGCCCTGCGCGCGGCGCCGTCGCGCGCCGCGTCGGCGCTCGTTCTGCGCGCGGCCATGCAGCTCGGCGCCGAGGCCCTGGACGCGCGCGCGCTCGTCGGTGGCGTGGCGCTGGGCCAACTGCGGGAGGCGCTCGCGGCCGCGAGCTACGACCGCTGGGACGGGCCGCCGCCGTGCGGCGGATCCGTCGAGAGCGGCGCGGACGCGCTCGAGAAAGCGTGGGCCGGCGACGAGGAGCCGCGGCGCCTCGAGCTTCGACGGCTCTTCCTGCTCCACCGCGCCCTGCCGGCCGCGCGCGCGGCCGCGGCGCTCGGCGCCGCGGCCGGCGCCGCGGCGGCCGCGGGCCTCGTCTCCGTCCTGCGGACCCCGGGCGAGCTCCTCGACGCGCGCGCCGCGGCGGCCGCGCTCCGCGACGGCGTCGACGGCGTGTGCTTCGCGAACGCGATGGTCTGGGTCGTCGAGGGCGCTTGGCTGCTCACGGACTTCCCCGGCACGCGCGCGCGCGGGAACGCGGTCATGTGGGTCTCCCTTTTCCGGCGCGCGCGCCGCGACCCCCCATCTTCCCAGGTACTACAGCGCCTGCACGCGCGCGCTGCTCGCCGCGGCGCCGCGGCTGCCCGCGGGCCGGCTCCTGGACGCGTGCTGCGGCTGCGGCGTCGTGGGCATCGTCGCCGCGAGGACCTACGCCGAAACCGTGGACTGCGCGGACGTGAACCCGCGCGCCCTCGCCTTCTGCGCGGCGAACGCGGCCTGGAACGGCGTCGCCGGCCGCGTGCGCGCGCTCGCGAGCGACGCGCTCGACGCGGCCGAGCTCCGCCGCGACTACGACGCCGTCCTCGCGAACCCGCCCTTCGTGCCGCGGCCCTCGGGGGAATCGACGGCTCTCTACTCCGACGGCGGCTTCGCCGGCGACGCCGTCCTCGCGCGCGTCCTCGCCGCCGCGCCGTCGCGGCTGCGGCCCGGCGGAGCGGTCGTCTGCGTCGCGCTCGTCGCGGACGCGCTCGTCGACGGCGGGGCGCTGGCGCCGCGCGCGCTCGCGGCGGCCGTCGCCGGAACCGCCGACGTCGTCCGCGGGCGGCCGACGCGCGCGCGCGACTACGCGGGCCGCGTCGGGCATCTGACGGCCGCGCACGCGGCCGCCTTCGCGCCGAACCTGGAGGCCCGCGGCATCGACACGCTCGCCCAGGCGCTCTTCTTCCTTCGTTCTGGCGGCGGCGAATGCGTCGACCACCCGCGCCCGGGCCCGGACGGCGACGACCTCTGGGCCGACGCCGCGAAGCTCGCCGCGCTGCGGGCGGAGTACGAGGACCGGTGGCGGGGAAGGTGATCTTACGACCTAGGTAGGCGCCGGGGTAGGTGTCGACGACCCGGAGGGTAAGGTGTGAACGTTACTTTTTCTTGTAACACGTGATGACACCAGACTTGATGTGCTCGACGCATTGTTTGAGCGCGGCTTTCGCTTCCTTGTGGCCCTTTTGGGATGCCTTCATGAGATAGTCCATCCCCAGCTTTATGTCAAGATTTGCCTCGCCCGGTTTGGAATTGATGAGCATTACACCGACGTTGAATTCGGCCGGTGTGAATCCCCGGTCTGCAGCCAACTTCATGTATCGGACAGAAGCTTCGCTGTCGATTCCGTCCCGGAAGAGATACGTCGCGTAATTCAACTGCGCCTTCAGGCAGCCGCGGTCCGCGGCCATACGAAACAGCTGCATTGCCTTCTTCTTATTCTGCGTGACGCCCGCACCTTCAGTGTACAATACGGCAAGGTTATGGCTCGCATCCACGTTCCTCAGCTCCACGGCACGCTTGAAACATTTCGCGGCCTTCTTCAGATTTTGCACTAGTCCCAGCTGGCCGTGGTTATACGCGATGCCCAATCGATTCATCGCCTCGGGTATCTCGTTCTCCACGTGACGACGAAGCCGCGCCAGATTTTCCGCTCGGGTCTCTGCGCACGGCGCTCGACAGAGAGGACATGCATCATTTTGAAACTTCTTGACACATTGCGTGCAGATCGTACGGCAGCAGCAGATCATCAGACATGGCAGATCGTTCACGTCCCAGTCCTCCATGCAGATCGGGCAATGCCCCCCGAACCGCGCCGATAGAGGCTCCGGCTCCGGGTCCGCCTCGCGCCGCGCGCGGGCCGCTTCGTGCTCCGCCGCGATGCGCGCGCGGACTTCATCCGCGTGCGACCGCGGCGCGGGGCCGTAGAACACCTCCTTCGGGGTCGACGGCGGGGGCGTCGGCGCCTCCGCGCGCGCCGCCTCCGCCGCGCGCTCGTCCCGGATCTTCTTGCAGGCTTTGCGATGGCCGCGGTCCCGCCAGTCGATTCTTTGACAGTCCGTCGAGCAGTACCTGCGACGGGACGCGTCGGGCCACCCCCGGCCCCATCGCGCGCGTCGGCGCCGGGCGCGTACTGCGTCGTGCCGCAGGGGCAATTGAGCTTGGCCTTCTCCCCGCAGATGGTGCAGGTCAGGCGGAGCCTCAGGGCTTTCGCCCGGGCCTTGACCTTTTCGAACTCGCGAGCCTTCTTCTGCCAGTCCTTCTCGCCCCCGCCCTCTTCGTCTCCTGCCATCGTCTCGTAGGTTACGTGTGCCCTCGGGGGTCGTGCGTCGCCCGCGAGCCTGTGCGTCTCCCTGCGGTGCAAAAATTTATTTCCACAACAAAAAGAGCGAGCGACCAGGCGATGAGGCCCGCCGCCCTCCTCCTCCTCCTCGCATCGTTCGCGTCATCGTCGCAAGACAAATGCGCCGACGACGCCTCGTTCAAGACGAAGCGGGGGAGCCACCCGGCGGCGTCGTGCTCGAAGATTGGCAAGATGAATAGCAAGGCGCGCGAGAAGTACTGCACCTACCCCGACGCGTCGGGCCGCCTGGCGGCGCAGGCCTGCCCGCGGACCTGCGGCGCCTGCGCCTTCGTCGGCTTCTCCGCAAGCGCGACGAAGATAAACGCCGGGGAGGCGGCCGCGGACCCGCGCGCGCCGCGCGTCGAGCTCCTCGGCGGCAAGAACCTCGCGAAGGAGGCGGCGCTGTTCCCCGTCGTGCGGTCCGTGCTCCTCGTCGACGTCGCCGACGCGACGGTCTTCCGGAGCCCGCACCACGACGCGCTCCACGTCGCCTACGACGCGGCGGCCGCGGAGGCGCTCTGGCGGGCCGGCGCGGCGTCCGTGCTTTTGGACGGCGCGACGGCCGCGCTGCCGCTCGCGGAGCTCGCCGTCGACATGGTCGTCGTCGACCTCGGCACGCCGCGCGTGCGGGCCATGACCGACGAGGAAACGATCCAGCTGCTCGTCGAGTGCGCGCGCGTGTTGGCCGGCGACGGCGTCCTCGTCGCGATTAGGCCCGGCGACGCCGCGGCGCTCGTCGACGCCCACCTGGCGTCCAAAGCCCTCGGCGCGGACCTCTGCGCGGCGCCGGGGGCGCCCACGGTCTGCGGCAAGGTGAGCCACAACAAGCGGTGCGTGCCGCTGTCCGCGGTGCTCCGTGTGGAAATCAACATCCCCACCAAACTTCAGAACTCTCGAGCTCGGTCGAATCGAGGTCGATTCGGCTGATTTTTGGACGAATCGATTGCTCTCGTCGAGCCCTCGAAGCACGGCAGAAAAGCTCGCGTCGAAACTGTCGAACACGCGCACGTCGAAGTCGGATTGAAGATTTGATGTCCACGCAGGCGGTGCTCCGGCGCGACGGCCGCTTCTCGAACGTCTTCCGCCGCGTCCACGACGCCAAGGCCGTCGCGGGCGCCTGCTGCGTCGCCGACCCGAAGCGGTGCCCCAAGTGCCCGCGCTTCACGCGGGCGAGCTCGTCCTACCCGACCATCGCGGACGCGAACCGCGCGGGCGCCGTCGCCGCCGCGCCGTCGACGTCGCTCGGGCGCCTCGCGTTCTGGGACGTCGACGCCATGCTCAAGAACTACGGCCCCGCGGTCTGGGGCCGCAAGTACGCCGAGAGGAACCCCCAGGCCTGGCGGCGCAACTACGTCGGCGTCGCGGGCGTGCTGCCCGAGAAGCGCGAGTGGCTCCCGTCGTTCACGAAGGACATCAAGGACGGCCACATCGCGACCGTGCTCGACGCGGGCGCGGGCACCTGCTCCCTCGACGCCCACCTGCGCCGCCACCACGCGCGCGAGCGCGTGCGCCTCGTGAGCTTCGGCTTCTACGACTGCTCCATGGCGCGCGTCTGCGGCGAGCGCGGGTCGCTCATCCTCGACTGGTCCTGGCTCGACCCGCTGCCCTTCTGCGCCAAGTGCACCTTCGACCTCGTCTTCCAGGCCGAGGGCATGCACCACACCGCGCCCGACGCGCTGCCCGCGGAGCGCGACCGCGTCTGCGGCCCGAGCCGGCGCCTCGGAACGACTCCGGGCGTCGACGACGGGCGCGTCGACGGCCGGCGCCTCGCCGCCGCCGACGGAGCGACGCGGCGCGCCGGGCACGTCGCCGCGGGCAACCGGACGGCGGACGCCCGGCGAGCCCTGCGGGGCCGGAAGCGGGGCGGCAGCTGGGCGTCGGGCAAGAACGGCAAGACGGAGAAGCACGTCAGCCGCGCGTCCCACTCTGGCCTCGCGTGCGCGCAGAAGCTGTGGCAGGCCGCGTTCGACCATCTCGGCGCGTCCGTCGCGTGCGGCGGCGTGCTCTACGTGACGGACCTGCTCGGCGACGTCTACGACGGCAAGGCCAAGGACGGCCCGCGCTGCTGGTCCGAGTTCGGCGCGCGCTGGGCCAAGGCCAACGGCTACGCGACCGTGCGGGCGATGTCGGGCGCGCCGTGCACCCAGCACTACCCCGCGCTCCACGTGAAGAAGGCGACGTGCTAACGGGGGCTTCTTGCTTTCCCACGTGAAGAAGGCGACGTGCTAACGGGGGCTGCTTGCTTGCTTTTTACTGGGGGATCGCGAGCGTGGGGTCCTTGCACCAGACGACGAGGGTCTTGCGGAGGCCCGACGTCGTCGGCATGACGCGGTGCCAGACCTTCTGCGCCGGGAACGCGATGAGGTCGCCCTTGCGCCAGGCGACGGCGCGGCGCTTGCCGCCGGGCCACTTGGGCGTCATGACCTCGAAGTCGCCGCCGGCGAACTCGGCGCCGGGCTCCGCGAGCAGCGCGACGAGCGTGTAGACGCGCGCGTCCTCGGCGTCGTCGCCGCCCTCGTCCGCGTCGACGTGCCACTGCTTGAAGTGGCCGCCCCGGTCCCCGCGGTACTCCGTGTACTGCACGTCCTCGTACTCGCAGCGCATGGCGCCCCGCGACGTCGTCGGCAGCAGGCCCCACTTGGCCTGCGCGGCCGCCGCCGCCGCGCGGATCTTCCGCTGGCCGGGCAGCGACGCGAGCTTGAGCCACGCCGCGTCGCAGCGCCGCGACCCGTACTGCGTGTTCGTGCTGTCGTGGAGCACGGCGTCGAAGAGCTCCCCGCGCACCTCGGGCGTCGTCAGGTGGTTCGTCAGGAGGTCGAGGTCGCGCGCGGTCAGGGCGCCCGGGAAATGGAGCACCGTGTCGTCGAGGATGGCCACGGGCGCCTTGGACGTGCGCGCCTTCTTCGCCGGCACCTCCGGGGCAGCGGCGCGGCCGCGCTTCGCGGTAACCGCCCGAGTCTTTGCGGCGTTCGCCATGCTTTGAATCAGAGCGCCAACATCGACCGCGGGCGCCCGGCCCGCGGATGGCTCGACATCGCTCCGGACGTTCGGGATGCGGATCCGGAGTGTGGCCCCGCGGAGAGGCCCGGGACAAGAGAGATCTCGCGACCGCGGAGGAGTGCTGGCGGCCGTCGCCGCGCGCGCGGCGCGACCCCCGGCGACCGCGACCTTGGTCAACATGCCTGCATGTGCAGCCGAGCAGTGGACCCGTCCAGCGACGCGCGATGCCGCGCTCACGGTCTCGCTCCCGCGACCGCGGCGGCCGGCGCCGGCGGTCGCGGTCGCGCGACCGCCGCGACCGGCGCGACGACCGCGACGACGACCGCAAGCGGCACCGGCGCGACGACGACCGCGCGACGACGTCGTCGTCCCTGCGCGAGAAGGAGAAGGCGGCGTCGCGGAAGCGCAAGGAGGAGAAGGCGGCGCTCGCGGAGTACGACGTGCTCGCGGCGGACGACGGCATCGTCGTCGACGAGGACGAGCTGCGCGCCTTCGAGGAGGACGGCGAGGACGAGGAGGCGGCCGAGGCGCGGCGCGCGGCGGAGCGCAAGGCGAAGCGCGAGGCCATCAAGCGGCGCCACGAGCGCGAGGCCGCGGCGGCGCCCGCGGGCGACGGCGGCGCCGCGCCGACGGGCGCCGCCGCCGCCGCCGAGGCCGCGGCGGCCGAGGCCGAGGCCGCCGCCGCGCGCGACGAGGCCGAGGACGCGCGCGAGTCCGCGGCCGCGGAGCGCGAGGCGCGCGACAAGGCCTTGCACTACAAGGTGACGACCATGGGCCTCGCCGAGGAGCGGCCCGCGACGGCGTCCTTCGACATGTTCGGCGACGCGCCCGTCGAGGCCGCGCCCGGCGACGGCGGCGCGGCCAAGGACTTCCTCGGCAAGCGCGCGACGGCGGCGCAGCTCCTCGCGGGCGAGCTCGGCGACGAGGAGCAGGCCAACTGGGACGACACGGAGGGCTACTACATGGCGCGGCCCGGCGAGGTCATCGACGGCCGCTACCGCGTGCTCGGCGTCGTCGGCCGCGGCGTCTTCAGCTCCGTGCTCAAGGCGCGCGACGTCGCCGCGGAGGCCGAGGACGACGCGGCGGGCAAGGGCGGGAGCGCGCGCTACGTGGCCGTGAAGATGATCCGCAACAACGACACGATGAAGAATTTAGCGTCCAAGGAGATCGAGCTCCTCAAGCTCATCGCGGAGCACGACGGCGACAGCCGCTACCACTGCGTGCGCCTGCTGAGCCACACGGAGCACCGGTCCCACACGGCCCTCGTCTTCGAGTCGCTGAGCATGAACCTGCGGGAGGCTCTGAAGAAGTACGGCAAGCACGTCGGCATCAACATCTCGGCCGTGCGGACCTACGCGAAGCAGCTCCTCCTCGCGCTGCGCCACCTCCACAAGCTGCGCATCGTCCACGCGGACATCAAGCCCGACAACATTCTCGTGTCCGAGAACAACGCGGTGCTCAAGCTCTGCGACTTCGGCTCCGCGTTCCGCGAGAGCGACCCGGGCTGCAGCGACCCGTCGCCGTACCTCGTGTCGCGCTTCTACCGCGCGCCGGAGATCATCCTGGGGCTCAAGTACGACACGCGCGTGGACCTCTGGTCCATCGCGACGTGCCTCTACGAGCTCTACACGGGCCACATCATGTACGCGGGCGTCGACAACAACAACATGCTCCGGCTGATGATGGAGCTCAAGGGCCGGTTCCCCGTGAAGATGCTCAAGGCCCACGCGCGGTCCTACACGGACCTGCTGTTATTGGACCCCCACTTCGTCGAGGTCGGCTCGACGTTCAAGTTCCAGCACCGCGTCATGGACGAGCGCACGGGCGAGCCGCGGCTCACGCTCGTCGACGTCGTCAAGGCGACGCGGTCCATCGCGAACTTCTTCCTCGAGAAGAAGGCCGGCGCCGACGACAAGCGCGTCGTGCTGGACCTCGCGGACTTCCTCGAGCAGACCTGCATGCTCAACCCGGACAACCGGCCGTCGATCCTCGAGTGCCTCAAGCACCGCTTCGTCGCGGGCCGCGAGACCCACCCGAAGGACAAGGAGGGCGCGCCCAAGGCGCCCGCGCCCGCGCCCGCGGCGTCCTAGGGGGCGGGCGGGCGCCTAAGGGGACGTGGACGGGTGTGCCTGCAATGGCACTGGCACAGACAAATTACACAAAATCCCGTTTGACAGGGACGGCGATCTCGTAGCCGCCGTCGTCGAACGGGTTGTCGCGGACGGCCTCGACCGTGGCGAGCTCGACGCTCTCGTAGGCGTGGTGGACGCCCTGCCGTCGCGTGTCGTAGAGCGCCTTGGCGACGAAGCCGCCCGCCGCGAGCACCGCGACGGCGAGGAAGGTCAGGGCGACGACGATGCCACGACCGGTAGAGGCGCCCTCCGCCTCCGTCTTCTTCTTCTTTTTGGCGTGCGGCGCGGCCGTCGGTTCCGCGGTCGTCGGCCGCGCGGATGGCGCCGGACTGGACGCGGACGTCGGTCTTTTTGAAGGCATGGGGCTGGTCGGCGCGCGGCTCGTCGAGGGCGCGGCGGAACGGACCGTCGGCCGCGGCGTGACGGTCGGCGCGAAGGTGTGGTTCGAGGCGTGGACGGCGAGGTGGGCGTTGCGGAACCAAGGCCCCCAGTAGCCCGTCCAGTACTCGCTGTCGACGCCGCCGTCCGCGAATTCCGCGTAGCGCGCCCCGCGCGCGACCTCCTTGCCGCCGAACGCGTGGCCGTGGGCGTGCCAGCCGTCGACGACGCCGCCGCGCGTCTCGCACCAGCGCGCCTTCTCCTCCGTGGGCACCTTGGACACGCCCTTGCACGGGTCCCAGACCGCGACCTTTTGCTTGCAGAGCGCGTCCTTGCAGAGCGCGGCCTTGATGTAGAACTTGTCGACCTCGTAAAATTCGCGCACCTCCTCGCTGACGACGACGGCGACCGTGCCCGAATCCAAGAGCGCCGCGTCGACGGCGCCGGGCACCTCGAGCGCGACGATCTGCGACCGCGTGCACGCCTGGTAGCTCGTCTTGAAACTCGCGTCGCACGACTCGGGGTCCTCGTCCGTCTCGCACGTCGTCGGGTTCCCGACGTAGGCCGCCCAGCCGTCCCCG
>NW_008705566.1:880286-1038224 GCF_000186865.1 Aureococcus anophagefferens | reverse complement strand
CCCACCGTCTTAATGGGCCGCGCGGTCCCCCGCGGGGGCGACACGCGGCCGTCGCACGCGCGCTAAAGCGAGTTCCTCGACAACCCGCCGCGTCGCAGCGCCCTTCCCCACCCCCTGGTGCCCCGGGGGTCCCCCGGGGCGCGTAGGAGCCTCCAAAAAAAAAAGTCAAAAAAAAAGTGCCAATAGCTCCCATAGCTCGAGGGGTCAAAATTAACTGCTTTACTTTTAGTGAGGGTTCTTTATTAACTTCACCGTTGACTCTTGCACTCAAGTATCGGTTGCGATGCGGCGCGCGCTCGGTTGATCTGCGCGCCTCAAGCGCCGAAGCATATCGCGCCGAGAGTCAAGCACACCGCGCCGCGACGCAACAATGGTGCTCCAGCGCCTCGACGGCGTGCTGCGGCGGCTCGTGCTCGAGTTCGTGGGCGTCCAGGACGGCTACAGCCTCTGGCGCGTGCTCGCGCGCCGGCGGCCGCGGGCGCCGGCGCTGTCGCTCGCGGGCCTGAGCATCTCGGCGCCGCCGATCATCTTCCTCGACGTCGACGGCGTCGTCAATCGAATCGGCGCGGCGGACGAGAGCGACGGCGACGACGCGAGCGACGGCGACGACGCGTCCCAGGCGAGCGACGGCGACGTCGCGAGCGACGGGGACAACGCGTCCCAGGCGAGCGACGACGACGACGACTACGCGGACCGCATCGAGGGGCGGCTCCTGCGCCGCGTGCAGGCGCTCGCGGCCTCGGCGGCGCCGCGCGCCGTCGTCGTGCTCTCGAGCGACTGGCGCGCGCAGCCCGACGCGCGAGCCTACGTGCAGAAACGCCTCGAGCGCCTGGGCGTGGCCATGGTCGGCTGGACGCCGCTCGCGCGCGACCGGGCCTTCGCGCGACCCGCGGAGATCCTCCAGTGGCTCAGGGCCCACGCGGCCGAGCACTGCGGGCGCTTCGTCGTCGTCGACGACCGCGACCTGCACCGCGAGCTCGGCGGCAAGCACCTCGCGGACCGCTTCGTCCAGACGGACCCGAAGCGCGGATTTACCGAGGCGGATTTGCAGGAGGCCATCGCCGTCCTCGCGCGGCCCGCGGACGAGCGAGCGCCCGCGACGACGCCCGCGAAGGTCGCGGCGGCCTCGCCCCCGCGCGCGACGACGGACGTCCGCGCGCCGCGCGCGCCGCGGATGTTAACGACGCCCTAGTGCGACGTCGTCGCGCCGATGGCCTCGCTGCGACTACCAGCACGACGACCGCGCTCCCAGTAGCGTCCTCTACGACGGAGCAGCACCATACGACACACAAAACCCCCCTTAGGCCTCGAACCCCTTGCGCTTCGGCGCCTTGGACCGCCGCGCGTCGCGCTTGCCGTCGAGCTCGCCGCGCATCTCCGCGAGGCGCTGGCGCTTGACCTGGAAGCGGTAGAAGTCGGCGTCCTCGACGCGCTTCGCGTCGCGGGCGCGCTTCTTCCGCTGCTCCTTGGGCGCCTTGGGCTCCGCGTTGACGGCCTTCTTCTTGTACGTCACGACCTCCCAGCCGTCGTCGTCGACGCCGCGCTCGCGGAGCTCCGCGCGCCGCGCGGCCTCGGCCTCCTCGCGCGCCTCGAGCGCCAGCAGCGCGCCGTCCGCGCGCGACGCGTGCTCGGCGACGGGCTCGGCCTCGGCGATGTGCGCCGCGAGCCGCGCCGCCAGCGCCTCGCGGCACTCGGCGTCGCTGCCGCCGGGGATGATCGCGAGCTTCTTCTGCTTCTTCGCGGGCTTCTTCGCTTTCTTGGCCTGGTTCGGCATGGCTGCGGCTGGTGCGGTGCTGCGGTGGACGGTTGCTCGAGACGCTCAGCGCGACCTCTCGCAGCTCATTGTCGCCGCAGGCCTTGGCTTGGCTCTCCCTGAGGCTGAGTGGCCGGGGGTCTTGCTCCCGACAGGTCTCGCGGCGCGACCGACGCGCTAAGGTGCGAGCCTGACCGGCGCGCAGGGCTGGTCCGTGTGGCTCCGCGAGACTGAAGCGGGCGCTCCGTTCGGGATGCATGGCCGGCGATGCGTCCTCCATCGCGTCGAGCCGGGCAAAGACCCCCGGCAGCGCGCCGGCGGATCTCAGGCCTTGGCACAGCTTGAGCCCCGGATCGTGCAATATGGCCCGCAGTCTGGTGCTGATCTCGCTCGCCGCGAGCGCCTCGGCGCTCGTCGCTCCCGTCCCGGCTGCCAAGAGCGCCGTGGCGATGAACTACCAGGCGTCCGAGGCGCTTCCCTTCATGGAGAAGCCCGAGGCGCTCGACGGCACCTACGCCGGCGACGTCGGCTTCGATCCGTTTGGCTTCACGTCGATCTTCGACGTCAAGTGGCTGTGCCGCGCCCGCGTCTTCGCAACAAGCCGCGGCGCCCGACGCTGGGGACGTCGCGCCGCGCGGGGACGCGCGCGCGCGACGTCGCCGGCCCGCGCTCCTCGGACCGCTTTTCCGCGCGCCGCGCGCTCGAAATTCACGCGCCGAACCCCCAGGCGCGAGGCGGAGATCAAGCACGGCCGCATCTGCATGCTCGCGTGGACGGGCTTCGTCGCGACGGACCTCGGCTTCACGCTCCCCGGCGACATGCACCAGGTGTCCTCCGTGCTCGCGCACGACGTCGCGTGCAAGTACGGCGCCATGCAGCAGCTCTTCCTCTGGCTCTCCTTCACGGAGGTCATCCTCTCCGCCGGCGTCGCCCAGATGATGTGGATGGGCTCCCCGCGCGAGCCGGGGGACTACGGGCTCGACCCGCTCGACTTCTGCTCGACGCCCGAGAAGAAGGCCGACATGAAGCTCAAGGAGATCACCCACTGCCGCCTCGCCATGTTTGCCTTCTCCGGCGTCGTCACCCAGGCCGTCCTCACGGGCAAGGGCTTCCCCTACTTCTGAGCGCCGCGCGCGGACGGCGCGCGGCGGCGGGCGGCCGCGCGCGCGTCGGGTAAAGGGACGCGGTCTCGCACGCGGCGGGGGCCACAGCGTGCTACGGACGAGGGGGGGGGACACAGGGGAGGCGCGCCGCCGCCGTCAGACGACGCCGGCGTCCTGGACGATGAAGGCCTCGCCGCGCTCGCCGCCGCCGTCCGTGCTCATCTCGAAGTAGGTCGGCGAGCCCGGCGTTTCCGCGGGCGCGCGGTTCACCAAGCCGACGAACTTCGCGCGGACCCTCGGGTGCGACACCACGAGGCCGACGAGGACGACGAGCGCGACGACGAGGACGACGGAGCCGAGGACGGACCAGGCGCGCGCGCCGCCGGAGGAGGAGGACGACGACGAGGAGGCGGACTTGGGGCACGTCGACGACTGGCCCTCCGCGAGCACGAGCCCCTCGGGCGGCGACGCGCCGAACGGCGCGACGTAGATGGCGTCCAGCGCCGTGCCGTCCTCGCCTGGGCAGGACAAGGGTGATTCAACGTCGCTTCAACGTGAGTGTTCCGCGCGCGCGCGTGCCGGAAAAAGCATCCACGCGTCGAGACCGTTCCGAGAGATGATCGCTCGTCCAAAAATCAGCCGAAACGAGTGGAAAACGGCCGAGATATGAGCCTTTGAAGTTGGGAATTTCGCTCTCTTGTCCTGCCCTGGTCCTCGCGCGGGTAGAACTTCATCGTGTAGGTCCCCGCCTCGAGCTCCCAGGTCGCCTCGTCGCGGCCGCTGTCCGCCGTGCCCGTGCCCTGCGCCTCGCATGTCGCGTCCCACGGCTCCGAGTCAAAGTCCATGACGTTGCCGTACTCCTGCCCCGCGAACTCGTACCAGAGCGGCGCCATGGGCTCCATGAGGCCCTCGCCGGCGACGCACGTCGCGCCCCACTTGGCCGCGTCGGCCGTCGCGACCCAGTAGCCCTCACTGTCCTCGCACGCCTGCTTGCCGTCGACCTCGAGCTCCGTCGAGCACGGGCACGCGTGCGTCGACGTGTCGTAGCAGCAGCCGCTGAAGGCGCCGGGCGTCTCGTCGATGGGCACCTTCTTCTCCTTCCACGTCGGCGCGCCCTCGACGACGTTGCCCGCGGCGTCGGCGACGAGCACGTAGAAGCTGTCGCCGCCGCCGACGACGTCGCCGCCGGACCAGCGCGCGAAGAGCGTGTAGGTGCCCTTCTCCGGCACGCGCAGCTTGAACTCGACGGCCGTCCAGACGAACGATTTCGGGCCGAAGACGGAGTTGTAGTCGTCGCCGTCGTCGGGCAGCACCTGGAGGTAGACGCCGCAGAAGCTGTTGGCGACGCGCTTGTCCTCCGTGACCGTCGTCTCGTCGACGAGCTCCCAGCGCTCCGGCGACCCGTCCTGGGGAGCCCGGACCGTGTAGACGTCGTCGACGACGAGGCCGATGAAGGACCCGCCGTGCGCGGACGACGGGCAGAGGTCCTGCGGCGACGACAGGCGCCGGTCCAGGATGTCCCCGATGCGGTCGTCGACGTTCGCGGCGACGACGCCGAGGGCGACCACCAGGAGGGCGCGCATGTGTGTGTGACGGCGGGCTTCTCGGCGGCCAACTGTGTGTGTGTGTGGGCCGGCGCGAACTTCTCGGCGGCGCCGCTGGGCTCCCTTGATCGAGACACAGCCGCCGGAGCTCGCGGCTGTGCACGTGCGCGCCGACCTTGCAGCCATGCATGTCGGCATGTTGATCCTGCAAAGGTGCGGCTTTACTTGCGGCTTTAGTGGGCCCCCCAGTGCCCGTGCCCGCCCAAGGTAGGCGCGTAGGCGGGGTGTGTCGCCTAATGCGCTAGAGAGAGAAAGGCGACGCCACGACGCAACAAACAGCCGTAGGACTGCGGTTTACTTCATCCGCGACAACGGCGGCCGGTCGGGCCCGCCGTACGCGGCCGGCAGCGCGCGCCAGACACTTGTCCAATTGCCGCCCGCCCACATCGACGCCACGGCCGGCAGCGCGCCGACGAGGAACAGCGGGCTGCCGCCGACGTTCGGGTGCGCGGCCATGATCGAGCCCACGAGCGTCGACAACCCGACGGCGTAGCAGACCAACCCGCCGAAGCGCTTGTCGCGGGGCACGACGGCGTAGGTCGGGTCCGCGAGCGGGACGCGTCGACCGTCGACGGACAGGGCGACGCCGCCGTCCAGGAGCGCGAATACGCCGCCCTTCCGCGACAACTCGACGCGCTCCAGCGGCAGGGGCTCGGGCCAGACGAGCGCGACGGCGTGGCGGAGCACGCGGCGCGGCGCCTGCGGATTCAGCGGGTAGAAGCGCGCGTAGGTGTCGACGCGGTCCGCGGGCAGCCGGGCCACGTAGCCGTCGGCG
Organism: Aureococcus anophagefferens; assembly: GCF_000186865.1. NCBI lineage: Eukaryota > Pelagophyceae > Pelagomonadales > Pelagomonadaceae > Aureococcus > Aureococcus anophagefferens. Next base: position 1,032,989 of record NW_008705566.1, on the reverse strand, counting down.
TCCTCCTCGACCAGGGTCGCGCGCCCGCCGAGGTCGCCGTTGTCGGCCGCGCGGCCCGGGACCCGCACGTCGACGGCGCCGTCGTCGCCGACGCGGACGACGGTCGCCAGGAGCCGCGCCGGGCCCCAGCCGCCGGCCGCGAAGGTGTGGTCGTAGCCGGTGAACCCCAACGGGCCCCCCGTTTGGACGTTGTCGAAGCGCGCGCGCGCCGCGGCGCCCGGGACGAGCTTCGCCGCGCCGACGCGCGCGTCCTCGGCCGTCGGCGCGACGTCCTCGCCGTAGCCCTCGAGCACGGCGTCCGCGGCCGCCATGAGGCTGTCGTCGCTCACGCCGTCGAAGAGCGTGCCCGGCGAGTCGTCCGCCGCGACGGCCACGAGCGCCAGATCGACGTCGCCATCCGCGCCCCGGAACAAAGCGTCCGCGATGCCGCCGTAGCCGAGGAGCGCGTCGCCCGTGCGGAGCACGGCGATGCGGGTCTTCGCGGCGAAGGCGCGGCGCGCGGCGGTTATCGTCTTCCCTGGACGCATTCGGTGCATGGCGGCAGCCCGCGCGGTGGCAGCCCTGGATGCCATCCTGCCCTGGTAATGCTCTAAAGTTCAAGGTGAATGGTGCCGATTTCAAGCCAAGCATTTCGCTCTCCGTGGTCGAGCGCGAAGAGCGGGATCATTCGCAGGCTCGTCGCACGGCGCCTGGGGCCGGTCCTAGTACCGCACTCTGGAGCCGCCGCTTCGCCCACAGCTCGCCAGCACCACTCTGTGACCAGCGCCGAGCTTAGCAGCACTCGCCGAGCCGACGCCATTCGAAAATGCTGCGCGTCAAACCGGAGGTTTCGCCGGCGTCGCCCGCCCCGGCGAGCGACTCCGAAGAGGAGGCATTCTCGCCCGGCGGCGCGGCCGCGGAGGACGACGCGCTCGAGGCCGCCGCGGAGGCCAGCGACGCGGACGACGACGCGGCGGGCGGCGCGGTCGCGGCGCGGAAGAAGCCGTCGCCGAAGAAGGCGCGCGCCGAGGAGGCGCAGGACATGGAGGAGGAGATCGAGCAGGTCGAGTTCCAGACCTACGTGCCCCACAAGCTGCTCAAATCCATGCCCGACGCGAAAGAACACCCCGACAAGGTCGTCGAGAACGCGACGCTCGCCGCCGTCGAGTCGCCGGACATCGACGTCGAGAACGCCGAGATCAAGATCAGCAAGAAGGTCGTCGAGCAGGGCCTCCTCAGCGGCCTCCAGCTCGAGACCGTCGTCTACGCGGCCATGCGCCACGAGAAGACGCTGGCCAACGGGTCGCGCGCGGGCTTCGCGCTCTGGGACGGCGCGGGCATGGGCAAGGGCCGCCAGCTCGCGGGCATCATCCACAACAACTGGCGCTGCGGCCGCAAGAAGCACGTCTGGGTGTCCATCTCCGCGGACCTCGTCGAGGACGCGCGCCGCGACCTCAAGGACGTGAACGAGCCGAAGATCGAGGTCCGCGCGTTGAACGACTGGAAGGCCTCGAAGAAGCCGACGCTCAAGGAGGGCGTGCTCTTCGTCACCTACTCGCTGCTCATCAGCAAGGACAGCGACGGCAAGCGGCGCTTGGATCAGCTCGCCAAGTGGTGCGGCAAGGACTTCGACGGCTGCCTCTTCTTCGACGAGGCGCACCGCGCGAAGAACCTCTACCCGACGGCGGGCGTCAACGGCCAGCTCCCGAAGCGGCCGACGAAGACGGGCCAGGCCGTCAAGGACATCCAGGCGCGCCTGCCCCGGGCGCGCGTCGTCTACGCGTCCGCGACGGCGGCGACGGAGCCGAACCACGTCGGCTACTGCTGCCGCCTCGGCCTCTGGAGGCGCGAGGCCGGCGACGACGACGACGAGCTCGACGACGCGCCGACGGGGCAGACGGCGCCCTTCGAGAGCTTCCTCGACTTCCTCGCGGCCGTCCGCGGCGCGAACGCGACGGCGATGATGGAGGCGACGGCCATGGCGCTGAAGAAGGAGGGCGCGCTCCTCTCCCGGAGCCTGTCCTTCGCGGACTGCTCCTTCGAGCTCATCGACGGCGTCATGGAGGCGTCGAGCGAGCAGATCTTCGACAACGCCGCCGAGCTCTGGTCCGAGCTCCACCGCGCGATCACGTTCCTCTCGGAGACGGAGCAGCTCCGCAGCGACTTCAAGGGCGTCGACAGCGACAGCGACGACGACATGGAGGGCCCGACGAAGGAGGCCAAGCTGTGGTCGGCGTTCTGGGGCGCGCACCAGCGCTTCTTCAAGGAGTTGTGCGTCGCGACGAAGGTGCCCGCCGTCGTCCAGCAGACGAAGCTCGCGCTCGCGGCGGGCAAGTGCGTCGTCATCGGCCTCCTGGGCACGGGCGAGGCGCGCGCGACGGCGGCGCGCGCCGAGTTCGGCGACGAGTTCGACGACTTCGTGTCCGCGCCGCTCGCGACGCTCCTCGGCTTCATCAAGCGCGCGTTCTCCCTGCCGGCGAAGATGGAGGGCACGCTCGAGCGCCGCGCGCCCCTCGGCAAGTCCGCCGCGAAGCGCGCGGACCGCGCCGCGGACAACGTCGAGCTGGGCAAGACGCGCGTGCGCCTCGTCTGCGGCGGCAGGACGCGCGTCGGCGTCCTGACCGAGTGGGACGCGCCCTTCTACACCGTCGAGTTCCTTAAGGGCAGCCCGCGCTTCGACAAGATCACGAAGTCGCGCGCCGCGGGGTCCATCGAGTACGACGACGACTACTCCGGCGACGACGGCTCGGGCGACGAGAAGCCCAAGAAGCGCGCGCCGCCCGAGGGCGAGCCCGCCGCGGCGAAGAAGACGCGCCTCGCCGACGGCTCCGCCAAGGCGCCGCGCGCCAAGCCGGCGCCGCGGAAGGCGAAGGGCCTCCTCGACGACAGCTCGTCCGACGACGACGCGCCGGCGCCGCGGAAGCGGCCCCCGGCGCGCGAGAAGCGGGGCCTCCTCGACGACAGCGACGACGACGACGTCGAGGCGCCGCCGACGCGCGCGACGCGCGCCAAGCCCGTCGTCTCCTACGCGGAGCCGTCGCTCAAGAAGAAGCTCCGGCGGCCCAAGGCCGAGGACGCGTCGTCGGCGTCCGACCGGGCCTCGGCGACGTCGTCCGGCCGCGCGTCGCCGGCGTCGTCGGAGGCGTCCCCGGCGCCGGAGGCCGTCGTCGTCGACGACGACGACGACGCCATGAGCGACGGCACGGAGGGCTACGTCACGTCGGCGGACTTCGTCAAGCCCGAGCCGCGCGCGGCGCCCGCGAAGCCGACGCGCGCGGCGCCCGCGGCGGCCGCCGCGGCGCCGGCCGCCGCGGAGCGCGGGTCCGCCGCGCTGCCCCTCGACATCTCGAGCGACGACGACGACGACGCCGCGCCCGCGCCCTTCCGCGGGCCCTGCTCCGCGGAGAAGCCCCTGGACCTCACGGGCGACGACGACGTCGCGCCGCACGGCGGCGGCTGGACCTGCCGCGAGGCCGCCTGCGGCGCGCAGAACGACGCGCTCCGCAACTTCTGCAGCCGGTGCAGCGCCTACAAGCCCAGCGACCCGACCGAGGTCGTCGAGGTCTACGAGCCCGCGGCGTGGCAGCGGCGGTCCTACCAGCGCAAGCCCCAGAAGTCCGACCTCCAGGCCAAGGCCGCCAAGGCCAAGGAGGGCAAGCCGGCCCTCGCCAAGGCGCCGGCCAAGGTCGGCGCGCTCGACAACGTCGACTTCGAGCTCAACCTGGAGCTGCGCAGGACCTTCGAGGACGCCGCGCACGCGCTCCGGCTGCCGAACTCCGTCCTGGATCGCCTCATCCACGAGCTCGGCGGCTCGGACAAGGTCGCGGAGATGACGGGCCGCCAGGGCGGCCTCGTGCGCGACGGCGACAAGGTGCGCCACGAGGTCCGCCGCGTGAGCGAGGGCGCGCGGAACAAGGCGAACCTCTACGAGCGCGAGCAGTTCAACAGCGGCAAGAAGCTCGTCGCCATCATCTCCGAGGCCGCGTCCGCGGGCATCTCGCTCCACGCGGACAAGCGCGTCCCGGCGTCCCGCGGCCGCGACGACGTTCGAGAGATTTCGGGCGGGGAACCGACGAGACGTCGTCACCGTCGCGCTTCGTAGGCGCTTCCGCAACACGCGGCGCCGCGTCCACGTGACGATGGAGCTGCCCTGGTCCGCGGACAAGGCCATCCAGCAGCTGGGCCGGTCGCACCGGTCGAACCAGGCGTCCGCGCCCGAGTACAAGTTCCTCATCTCCAGCGTCGGCGGCGAGCGGCGCTTCGCGTCCGCCGTCGCCAAGCGGCTGATGACGCTGGGCGCCGTGACGCAGGGCGACCGCCGCGCGACCGTCGGCGCCGCGGGCCTCGGCATGACGCAGTTCAACTACGACTCGCCGGAGGGCTCGCGCGCGCTCCTCGACATGTTCCGCGTCCTCGCGGGCGTGCAGACGCCGCCCTTCGCCTTGCCCGCCGTGCCCCAGCGCGAGGCGGCGTCGCGAGTTTCGAGAGGTTTTTGACCGGGAACACGACGAACAATCGTTGACGGACCGCGTTCGGTAGGCGCGAGAAGGACCGCATCATGGACCTCATCGACGGCGGCGTGAAGGAGCAGAAGGACGGCGGCATCCACGTGTCGCTGTCGTTCCTCGAGGACGACGACGGCGGCGAGCAAGACGGCGCCGAGGAGGCGGAGGAGGAGGAGGACGACGACGTCGTCATGACGGCCGCGCCGGCGCAGCTCGCGCACAAGCGCCACGACTGCGCGCTTCACCCCTTCGGGAAGCTCGGCGCCTACCGCCGCGCGTGCGCGCGGTGCTACTGCGCCGTCTGCGACGTGCCCGTCGCCGAGTGCCGCAAGTGGAGCGACCACTGCCGCGCGACGGACAAGGGCCCCGACGCGGACCTCTGGAAGAAGAAGCGCGACGCGCTCCGCGACATCGACCTGCCCGTCGCCGCGCGCTTCTGGTTCGACCGCCTCGGCATGGACGTCGACGGCTGGGCGAAGCTCGACAAGCCGGGCGCGCGCACGTCCCACGTCGCGCGCTTCCTGAACCGGCTGCTGGGCATGCCGCTGGGCCAGCAGAACCTGCTCTTCGAGCTCTTCGCGCGCCTCACCGAGGACGTCATCGAGAAGCGGCGCGAGGAGGGCGCGCTCGACGAGGGCATCCGGACGCTCAAGGGCGCGTCCGTCAAGGTCGCGGCGCGCGCGGACGTCGGCGGCGGCGTCGAGCGCGTCGAGGTCCACGTCGACCGCGGCTGCGACTTCGAGGCCGCGCGCGCGGAGCTCGACGAGGCCGCGTCCTTCGCGGACGCGCTCAAGCGCCGCGAGGCGGCCCAGCGGAAGGACTGGGGCGTCGTCAACGACCTCAAGTCGGCGATCTCGCGCGACGCGTTCCGGAACTCGTTCTACCTCGCGCGCGACAAGCAGGCGAAGCTCAAGCGCGAGCCTGCGTGGATATCGACCGCTGGTTTGGGACGTCCCGACCACACTTTGAAATGCTCTCGCTCGGCCGAATCGAAGTCGATTCGGCTGAGTTTTGGACGAATCGATCGCGCTCGTCGAGTTCTCGAAGCAGAGCCGAAGAGCTCGCGTCGAACCTTTCGAATACGCGCGCGTTGAAGTCGCGTTGAAGCTTTGATATCCACACAGGTTCAAGCAGGTGCTCCTCGCCGTGCGCGTGGCGTCCTACTCGCCGGGCGACACGGAGCGCCTCCGCGTCGTCCGGCCCGCGACGGGCGCGCGCCAGATGACCTACAAGGAGCTCAAGCGCAACTACGCGCCCATCTCGACCGCCGACGCGGAGAAGCACTGGCGCGCGGAGCACCGCGACGGCGACAGGGGCTGCATCCACAAGAACTGCGCCATCGTCGGCTGCGACTTCGGCAAGCGCACGCAGAGCGTCCACGCCATCACCGGCGACTCGCTGCTGGACGTCATGTGCCGCGCCGTCGAGGCGAAGAAGCGCGCGGGCGTCGAAGGCCGCCTCGACGTCGTCCGCGTCTGCGAGTCCGGCGCGCCGGCCGAGGCCGCGTCGACCGTCGCCATCAAGCTGCCCCGCGGCTCCCACGAGGTGATCATCGACCAACTCCAAGCCGAGGCGGACGACGCGCCCGAGGACGACGACGACGAGGACGCCGTCTTCGGCTGAGGCGCCGCCTTCGAATCGGGCTTCGGCGCCGAACCCCCGCTCCCTGTGACACCTGTGAATCCCCTCCCCGTAGAGCGCGCGCGCGATAATACATAAGGCCCTCACGACCGACCCCCCCTGCCGCCGGCTAGACCGGTTTGGCCGCGATGGCCGCGTCTCGGGACCTCGCCGAGCGCCGGACGCCGCGGGGAGGCCGTTTTAATGAGCTCGTGCGTAAAGTTTGGCTTGACGCGTCTCTAAACGTAGGGGGCCCGGGAGGAACCGCGGGAGTCGGGGGTTTGGGGATTCGACCTCAGGCTCGCCGGAGCCTGGTGCCTCGCTCGAGGTGAGCCAAATCATCCAACGAGTTTGTGCGGCAATTCTGAGGCACTTCAGCTCAAGATACACGCGCGCGCCGGCGTCGTCTCACCCTTTCTCACTTGAAACTTCCCTCCGGGCCAACCCAGAGCCACTCCCGGCGGTAGGCCCCTAATCAGGATTCTCACACCTTCCCGGGCGCGTTAGTGAGCCTCCGCCTCGACGAACCGTCGCGCGAGGGCCGCGGCGTCGCGCTGGGCGTCCGCGCGCGCGTCGAGGCGGTCGACGCGGAGCGCGTGGAGCCGCCGGTCGCGGCTGGCGACGTAGAGGACGTCGCCGCCGGGGCTCAGCGCGGGCGCCGAGGCCCACTTGGCGTCGGCGTTGGCCCAGCGCAGGGCGCCCGTCGCCGCGTCGACCTTGTAGAGCGCGTGGTCGCGCGACACGACGTAGGCGGCGCCCCCGGCGACGACGGGGTCGCCCTCGACGACGTCGCCGGTCTCGAAGGCCCAGACCTCGGCGCCGTCGGCCGCGCGGAGCGCGACGAGGCGGCGGTGCGCGGCGACGTAGAGGAGCGCCTGTGTGCAAATCAACCAGTGAGCTGGGACGTCCCGACCAAACTTTGAAATTCTCTAGCTCGGTCAAATCGAAGTCGATTCGGCTGATTTTTGGACGAATCGATTGCTCTCAGCGAGTTCTCGAAGCACGGCGGGAGTGCTCGTGTCAAAGCATTCGAATACGCGCACATTGAAGTCGGGTTGAAGATTTGATTTGCACACAGAGCAGCGCGCCGTCCGGCGAGAGCGCCGGCGCGCCGCCGACGGGCCGGGACCCGCCGCCCGCGTCGTAGCGCCAGAGCTCGGAGCCGTCGAGCGCGTCGAGTGCGTAGACGCGGCCGTCGTGCGAGCCGACGAAGACGACGGCGTCGTCGGCCGAGACGGCCGGGCCGCCCTCGACGGGCCCGCCCGTGTCGAAGACCCAGCGCCGCGCGCCGTCGCGCGCGGCGAACGCGTAGACCCGGGAGTCGACGGAGCCCGCGTAGACCGCGCGGCCGTCGCGGCTCACCGCGGGCCGGCCGACGACGAAGGCGCCCGTGCGCGCGGCCCAGAGCTCGGCGCCGGCGGCCGTGACGCAGCGGACCGCGCCGTCGTCGCCGCCGAAGTAGACGGCGCGGCCGTCGGGCGAGGCCGCGGCCGTCGAGTCGACGTCGCCGACGGCCAGGCGCCACCGGTCGCCGCCCGTCGCCGCGTCGAGGGCGACGAAGGCGCCGGACCGCGTGCCGGCGAAGACGGTGGCCCCGTCGCCCGACGGGAGGGGCCGCGACTTCCAGAACGCGCCGGGCGCGGCCCACCGCTCGCCGCCGGTCGCCGCGGCGACGGCGACGAGGCCCCGCTGCGTGCCGACGAAGACCTTGTCGTCCTTGCAGGCGACGCCGACGACGGCGACGGGCGCGTCCGCGCGGTAGGTCCACTTCGTCGGCGAGCCGTCGTCCGCGAAGCCGTCGAGCGCCGCCGCGGCCGCGGCCTCGGCGCGCGCGGACCACCGCGCGGCCTCGCCCGGGTCCGCCGCGACGCCGTCGCCGCCCTCGTCGTAGGCGAAGGCGAGCGAGAACATGGCGTCGACGTCGCCGCGCGCCGCCGCCGCGCGCCAGCCGCGCACGGCCTCGACGAAGACGGACGCGGCCGGCGGCGGCGATGCGTCGTGCTTCGGCGCTTCGGCGGCCGGCGGCGGCGCGCGCGCCGTTTCGGCCGGGGGCGACTCGTCTCGCGGTTTCGCGCGTTCCGCGGCCGCCGGCGACGGCGGCGACGGCCGCGTCGGTGTTTTTTCGGCGGCCGGCGGCGGCGCGTCTCGTCGTTTCGGTTGTTCTGCGGCCGAGGGCGGCGACGCGTCTCGTTGCTTCGTTTCGGCCGGCGGCGGCGATGCGTCTCGTCGCTTCGTTTCGGCCGGCGGCGACGGCTCTTTTCGCGGCTTCTTCTCAGCTGAGTGCGGCGACTCATCTCGTCGCTTCGGCTTTTCGGCGGCCGGTGGCGGCGCCTCTTTCGTCTTTGGCTCGGTCGGTTTCTCCGCGGTGGCCGGTGGTACTCGCGCCGGCTCCTCTCGCTGCTTCGGCGCGTCGGGCTTCTTTCCGACCGGCGGCCGCGAATCGTCTCGCTGCTTCGGCGCGTCGGGCCTCGTCACTGTCACGGGCTCCGCTCGCTTCGGCGGCTCCCCTCGCTTCGGCGGCTCCTCTGCTTCCTTCGGCTCCCCTCGCTTCGGCGGCTCCTCCGCTTCCTTCGGCTCCGCTCGCGCCGCAGGCTCCGTTCGCTTCGGTGGCTCCTCCGCTTCCTTCGCCGGCGGCGGCTCCGCTCGCGCCGGCGGCGGCTCGCGTTTCGGCGGCGGCGGCGCCGCGTCGTCTCTCCGCCGCGCGGCGGCGGGCGGCGCGTCCGGCTCCGCGGGCGCCGGCTTGGCCCGCGGCGGCGGCGGCTCGAGCGGCGCCTCGGGGGCCGCGGGCGGCGGCTTGGGCGCGGGCTTGGCCGGCGGCTCCGCGGCGGCGCCTACGGGCCGCGTGTCGAGGCGCACGGACGCGCCGTTCGCGACCGCGTCCTCGTGGCTCGCGTACTTGGTCACCGCGGGCGTGCCCTTCGTCGCCGCCGCCGGCGGCGGCGGCGGCGGCGGCGGCGAGGTCAGCGCGATCGGCGCCTCGTCGGCGAGCGCCTCCTTGTGGCTCGCGTAGCGGCTCAGGATCGCGCGCGCGGCGCGGACGCCGTCGCCCGCGGCGTTGCTGAAATTCGAGTCGCACGTCGTCGAGCCGGGCTCGCAGACGTCGTCGGCCGCCGCGGCGCCAAACGCGAGGAGGCAGACGAGGCCGAAGCCCATCGCGCCGCAGAGCGCGGGGCTGCTTGCAGTTTTAGTGAACCAACGGTGCATCTTGGGCAGCCCCTTCTGCTGCGCAGCGGCCATGCGGTGTCGGTCCGTCCGCGCGCCCATGAAGCCGCCGCAGAACGAGATCCTCGTCTTCCTGGACGTGGACGGCGTGCTCAACAACTCGTCGGATCCCACGGTGTCGCGGCAGGCGCTCGACGCCGGCGCCCTCGCGGAGCTCAAGGGCCTCATGGACGCCGTGCCGGGCGCGCGCATCATCCTCTCGTCGGCCTGGCGCCTGGTCGCGAAGATGACGCGGCTCCTCGCGCAGCAGCTCGAGGCCGCGGGCATCGAGGCGCCCGTCGGCGCGACGTCCGTCGTCGCCGCGGCGCGGTCGCGGCCCGGCGAGCCCTCGAGCCTCGACCGGCAGCTCGCGAGGCTCGCCGACCAGCGCGCCGCCGAGATCCTCCAGGCCGTCCGGGAGCGCCGCCCCCGGGCCTGGCTCGCCGTCGACGACCTCGACCTCTCCCACAGGCTCCACGAGCGCCACTTCGTCCGCACGGACGAGGCCGTGGGCCTCACGGCGGGCGGCCGGCGCCGGGCCGCCGGCGCGCTCCGGGGCCAGCTCGAGCCGCCCGTCGTCGCATAAAGCTTATTTCTTGCCCTTCTTGCCCTTGCCCTTCTTGCCCTTCTTGCCCTTGCCCTTGTCGACGACGGCCGCGCGCGCGACGCGGCCGCGGTAGACGGCCTGGATGCGCATGATGAGCTTCTCGACGTGGCGGTGCTTCTCGTCCTCGATCTTCTTCTGGGCGGCGATGACGGCCTCCTCCTCGTCCTCGATGGCCTTGTCCTTGTCCATCATGTCGAAGTACTCGCGGAGCTCCTCGAACTCCGCGCGCTCGGCCTCGTACTTGCCCCGGAGCTCGGCGATGCGCTCGCTCATCTCGAGCATGCGCTCGTCGTAGCGCGCCATGGCCTCCTGGAGCTCGCTCTCGAGCTTGTTGCGCTTCCGCCGGCAGACGAGCTCCTCGTCGACGCCGCGCTGGAGCGCGTCGTCGAGCGCGGCGCGGAGCTCGCCCTCGCGCCGCGACGCCTCGCCGACGAGCTTCTCGTGCGCGCCGGAGATCTCGCCGAGGCGCAGGGCCGTCTCGCTCTCGAAGGAGCCCCGCGTGGCCTCGTTCTCGCTCTCGTACTTGAGGCACTCGGCCTTGACGTCGCCGAAGACGCGGCTCGCCGCCTCGAGCTCGCGCGCTTTGGACGTCGCGGCGGACGCCATGCACCGCTCCATGGCCGCGCGGTTGTCCTCGGCGGCCTTCGTGCGGAGCTGGGCGCTCGCGATGCTGTCCTGGTAGCGCTCCTCGTCCTCGTTGGTCCGCGCGAGCTTGCGGCCGAACATGGTCTTGAGGTCGAGCAGGTGCCCGATGAACCGGAGCCCCGCCTCGGGCCGCGCGACGCTGTAGCGCTGGAGCACGCCGAAGGTCTTGGGCGAGTCGCGCAGGGTCCGGCAGATGGACCGACTGCTCTCCGTGAGGTCCCGGCCCACGGGCTCGCCGCCGCCGTGGCGCTTCTCGAGGTCCCAGTGGCGGCTGAAGAGCTCGTAGGGCCCGGCCTCGAGCTCGCCGAGGATGGCCTCGTGGGCGCCCTCGGGCACGTAGCTCAGGAGCATCAACCGCTCCACGGAGTCCTCCAAGATCGCCACGACGCGGTTGCACTCGGCCGTCGTGATCTTGTCCATGATGGGCCGCAAATGGGCTGCCCAGCGCGTTGTCGCAGGGGAAACGAGAAGGAAACGTACAGTTGTTGAACATCTCAATGCACTGCTTCGACGAGCAATAACCCTCGACGCCCGCCAAGTCCCACCGTCGTCGCATCGTCGTTCGAGCACCGAATCGTTGAACCATTGGCATGAGATCACCTACGGTTTTGCTGTGCGTGCTCGGGAGTGCCGCAGCGTTCCAGCGCTCGCGCGCATCATCGCTCCACATGATTCTGCGCGGCGCCGCGGACGACCTCGAGCAGCAGGCCGTGGCCGCGGCCGAGGCCTGGGACGAGACGGCGACGGCCTTCCTCGACGAAGCGCTCGCCGCCGACGTGGCCGAGCGCCTCGACGCGCGCGGCGACGTGGGCGCCGTCGTCGCCGGCGCCTACGACGGCGCGCGCCGCGCGCGGATCGTCTTCACGCACCCGGAGCTCGCCGACGCGACGGACGCGGGCGCCTACGCGACGCTCCTGCGCATCTCCGCGGACGGGCTCCGCGACGTCGCGCTGTACAACGTCTTCGACGACCTCGGCGTCGCGCTCGACCGGGTCGGCGACGTGTTCCTGGACGTCGACGCGTGCTACGCGGCCGTCGACCCGGGCGCGCTGAAGACGCTGGAGCGGCTCCTGCCCAAGAGCCTCGACGGCGTCGTCACCATCGAGGCCCTGCCGCCGGGGACCGCGCCGGCGGGCGACCTCGTCCCCGCCGAGCTCGTGCGCCTCGACACGCGCGAGAAGTGCAAGCGGCGCTAGGTGCGCGGGCGCGTCTTAGGTCTCGGGGTCCCCGCGATCAGTAGTCGGCGAAGGACGAGTCGGAGTCGGACCAGTCCGACTTCTTGATCTTCTTCTTCACGGGCGCCTTCGCGGCCTTGGGCTTCGCGGCCTTGGGCTTCGAGGCCTTGGGCTTCGAGGCCTTGGGCTTCGCGGCCTTTGCGGCCTTCTTGGGCCGCTTCTTGCGCGGCGCGGCGTCAAAGTCCGAGTCCGACGCGAGGAAGTCGTCGTCGGACTCGTCCGAGTCCGCGGCCTTCTTCGGTCGCTTCGCCGCGGCCTTCTTCTTCGGCCGCTTCGCCGCCGGGCGCGCCGCCGCGGGCTTCGCCGCCGGGCTCTTCTTCTTCTTCGCCGCGGGCTTCCGCGGCTTGGCGACGTAGTCGCCGTCGCGGGACGACGTCGAGCCGACGAGCCACGCGCCCTTGAGCTTGCCCGCGGGCTTCGTCGCGACGGAGCACGTCGCCAGGTGCTTCTTGTGGCCCGACGTGAAGAGCTTGCCGCAGCGCGGGCACTCCTCGGAGACGATGAACGCGCCGAGCTCGAGCAGCGCGGCCTCGTCGTCGTCGTCGTCGCGCAGCTTCTCCGCGCGCTCGGCGCGCGCGCGCGACGCCGCCTCGGCCTTGCGCTTCCGCGACTCGTCGGCCTCGCGGTCCGCCTCGCCGGCCTTGGCCGCGCGCGACAGCGCGAAGCGCGCGACGGAGAACGTCGCGCCGCAGCTCTTGCGCGAGCAGACGAAGGCCGCGTCGAAGCGCTGGGGCCGGTACTCGAAGGGCGCGCCGCAGTCCGGGCACGCGTGGCCCGCGGAGAGGCAGCCGAACTCGAAGAGGCACGACGTGCACGACACCCGGCGCGCGCCACGCATGAACTCCGTGTAGAGGCCCTCCTGGCCCTCGCCGCGGAGGTGGTCGCCCCAGCCGCTCGAGCACCGCGGGCACGACACGCCCGTGCGCCGCTCCGCCGCGTCGCCGCGCGTGTTCGCCGCGGTCGACCGCCGCCGCCGCTGCCGCGGCGCCTTCTTCTTCTTCGCCGTCGGCGGCTTCTTCTTCCGCGGGGGCTGCTTCCCCGCCTTCGCTTTCGGGGCTCGCTTCGGCGCGCGCTTCTTCGGCGCCTCGTCCTCGTCCGAGTCCTCGTCGAGGTCCTCGTCGGAGTCCACCTCGGCGTAGCTCGTCGGCGCCTTGGCGCGCGCCCGCGGCGCCGCCGGCGCGGCGGCCTCCTCCGCGGCGGCCTCGTCGTCGTCGTCACTCTCGTCGTCGCTGGCCTCCTCCTCCTCCTCCTCGTCGCTCTCGTCGCCGCCGGAGCGCGAGTCGTCGCTCTCGTCCTCGCGCAGGTCGGGTTTACAGCAGAGCTCGTACGCGCGGACGAGCGCCTGGAACGCCTTCGTCGCCTCCGGGAACTCGCGCAGCTTGTCCGGGTGGATCTTGACGCTCATCTTGATGTAGACGCGGCGCACGTCCTCGTCTTCGACGTTGAGGAAGCCATCGTCCCCGACGCGGATGGGTTCGCTCGAGCCGAGCGACAGAAGCTCGTAGCGGTCCTTCGCCTTGAGCACGGCGCGCGCGAGGTCGACGCCAGACAACAGCGCGGTCATTGGTAGTGTGTGTTCAGATCGCGCGAACGTCGTGTTCAGATCGCGAACGTCGCGTGATCGAGCCGGCGCAGCAGCCAACAGACCGAGATCGATCAGATCTGGATAGATCGATCCCGCTCCGGAGCTCCGCACGAAACCGTTGAAGGAGAAGCTGAACTCGTTGCCGCGCACCATGAGTCTTTTTCACTTGAAATCAAGCTCGTCGACGTGGGCTGCCCGTCTCGATCGACGCGGAGATCGTCGCCGGCCGCTCCGTCAAGCTCGTCGACGTGGGCTGCCCGTCTCGATCGACGCGGAGATCGTCGCCGGCCGCTCGACCATGGCGGAGAACGTCGAGCCGCCCGTGCGGCTGCCCGGCATGGGCGACGCCGCGAAGCCCGCGTCCTTGGGCGCGCGGCGACGGAGCATGGTCGTGAACCGCGACATCCAGAAGGCCGTCTTCACGCGCTGGGTGAACAACCGCCTCGGCGCCGACGGGTCCGGCGAGGCCGTCGTCGAGGACCTCTACGGCGAGCTCCGGGACGGCGTCGTGCTCTGCGCGCTGCTCAAGGCCCTGGGCATGGACCCCTTCTCGCGCGGCGGTCCGGACCGGCGGCGTGGCGAGGTCTACCACATGGGCAACCTGTCGATGGCGTTCAAGGCCATCGACAAGGCGGGCGTGAAGGTCGTGAACATCGGCGTCCGCGACGTCTACGACGGCAAGCCGGACCTCATCCTCGCGCTCGTCTGGGGCCTCGTCTGCGCGACGGCCGCGCGGGGCCTCGCGGCGCGCCTGAAGCGGGACGTCGACGGCGCCGCGCGCGTCGTCCGCCGCGCGCTGCTCGACTGGGCCCAGGAGCTCGTCGAGGGCTTCGACGACCTGCCGCGGCCAGGGCAGGACAAGAGAGCGAAATTCCAAACTTCAAAGCCTGATATCTCGGCCGTTTTTCACTCGTTTCGGCTGATTTTTGGACGAGCGATCATCTCTCGGAACGCTCTCGAAGCGTGGATGCCTTTTCCGGGACGCGCGCGCGCGGAACACTCACATTGAAGCGACGTTGAATCACCCTTATCCTGCCCAGGCCGCGGCTCGCGACGACGGACGCCCTGGGCGACGGCCGCGTCTTCCTGGCGATTTTGCACGCGTGCGACCCCCGGAGGCACGCCTACGACCCGACCGGCGACGGACCGCGCGACTGCGCCACGGCCTTCGACCGCGCGAGCGACGCCTACGGCGTGCCTCGCCTCCTGGCGCCGGGCGACGTCGCCGACGGCAACGCCTGCCTGACCTACGTGTCCGCGCTCCAGCCGGCCGTCGACGCCGCGCACGCGGCGGTGCTGCGCGAGCTCGTCGACGCGGACGCGCCCGAGGAGGTGTCGGCGCCCGAGGTCGTCGGCGACGCGCCGGCTTCGCCCTCCGCCGCGACGGCGCGCCTCGCGCTCGAGGCGCGCCTCGAGCGCAGGCACGCCGAGGCCGCGCGCGCGCTCGAGGACCGCCACGAGGCCGCGCTCGACGCCGCGGGCATGGACGCGTTCGTCGCCGCGGAGACGCTCAAGAAGGAGCACGCCGAGGCCCTCGCCGAGGCGCTCCGGTCCAAGGACGCCGCCCACGCCGCGGCGACGCAGGCGCTGGAGGCGCGGGCGGCGCGGGAGCAGGAGCGGGCGCTCGCGGCCGCGGCGAAGGCGACCGCGGACGCGGCCGCGGCGACGGCCGCGGCCCACGAGCGCGCGCTCGACGATTTGACCGCGCGGCTCATGGCCGAGGCCGACGCGGGCCGCAGATCCGCCGAGCGGGGCGCCGCGGAGGCGACGGCGACGGCCGTCCGCGCGGCGCGGAAGGAGGCGGACGCCGCGCGCGACGCGGGCGAGGCGCTCCTGCTGCGGAGGCACAAGGACGACGTCGCGGAGCTCAAGGCCGCGGCCGCGGCCCTCGCCGACGCCGCCGCCGCCGCGCGCGAGACCGACGCGCTCGCGCGGGCGTCCGCGGCGTCGGCCCAGGCCGCCGCCGTCGCCGCCGTCCGCGAGGAGAAGGACGCCGAGGTCGCGGAGGTCCGCGCGGCCGCGCGCGCGTTCCGCGAGGACCACGACGCGGCCGTCGAGGCGCTGGCGAAGCAGAAGGACGACGAGCTCTACGCGGCCGCGACGTCGAAGAGGGCGCTCCAGGAGCAGCACGAGGCGGCGATGGACGCGCTGTCCGCGTCCAAGGCCGCGGAGCTCGACGCCGCGGCCGACGCCGCGGCGGCGCTCCGCGCGGAGCACGACCGGGCGCTCGCGTCCCTCGCGGCGTCCAAGGACGAGGTCATCGCCGCCGCCGCCGCGTCCAAGGACGAGCGCGCGGCGTCGCACGCCGCGGCCGTCGACGACCTCCGGCGGTCGCACGAGGCCGCGCTCGCGACGCTGACGTCGTCCAAGGACGAGGAGCTCGCCGCCGCGGCGAAGGCCGAGGACGCGCTGAAACAAGCGCACGAGGCCGCCGTCGCGACGCTGACGACGTCGAAGGACGAGGAGCTCGCCGCCGCCGCGAAGGCCGAGGACGCGCTGAAGCGGGCGCACGAGGCCGCGCTCGCGACGCTGGCAACATCAAAAGACGCGGCCCGCGAGAAGGCCCTCGCCGACGCCGAGGCCGCCGCGGCGCGGACGCTCGCGGCGTCGGAGCAGGAGCGCGAGGAGGGCTACGGGCGGCGGCTCGCGGCGCTCGAGAAGCGGTTAAAGGCGCACCACGCGAACGAGCTCTCGAGCCGCGACGGCGCGCACGCGGCGGCGCTCGCGGAGAGCGCCAGGCTCCAGGAGGAGGAGCTCGACTCGCTGCTCCTGCTCCACGAGGTGTCGCTCAAGGAGCACACGGAGGCCGCCGAGGCGGACCGGCGGAGCGAGCTCGACGCCGCGCGCGCGGAGATGGGCCGCAAGTCCGACGGCGCGGTCTTCGCGGCCCTCGAGGCGCGCGAGGCCGAGCTCGCGACGCTCCACGCGGCCGCGGTCGACGCGCTCGACGCGCGCCACGCCGGCGCCGTCGCCGACGCCGCGGCGGCCCACGCGCGGCTCGCCGCCGCGGCCGCCGCGGAGCATCGGGACACCGTCGCGCGCCAGCACGCGTTCCAGGAGGAGGCGCGCGAGGCCGCGCTGACGATCCAGGCGAAGCGCCACGACGGCAACCTCTTCTCCGCGCTGCGCGCGCGCGAGGAGGAGCTCACGGCGGCCTTCGACAAGATCCTCAAGGAGCGCGAGGCGGCCTTCGTCGAGGCCGAGGCGTCCTTCGAGCGCGCCATGAAGGACCAGCAGGACGCGCACGCGAAGACCATCGGCGACCTCGAGGCCCAGCTCCTCGCCTTCGAGCGCGCGGGGCCGCCCCTGCCCCCGCGCGAGAAGACGGTCTGCTGCGCCGGCGGGAGCCCCGCGACGTAAACAAGCTTGATGGAGTTGTGAATCATATTGCACTTCAAATTACCGCGTGTTACGACGGGACCTCGGGCGACAGGAGGTCGAGCGCCGCCGCCGGCGCGGGCTCGGGCGGCGCCGCGAGGTCCGACGCCCCGGGCGGCGGCGCCGCCGCGAGGTCCAGGAGGTCCGGGGCCGGCGGCGGCAGCACCGCCGGCAGGTCCAGGAGGTCCAGGGCCGCCGGCGGCGGCGCGGGCCCGTCCGCGAGCGTCAAAAGGTCGACGTCGGCCGCGACCGCCGCGGGCACGAGGAGCTCCGGAGGCGCCGCGTCGAGGCGCGCCTGCTCCGCCGCGACGAGCGCCTGCTCCGCTTCGACGAGCGCCTGGGCCGCCGCGACGCGCGCCTCCTCGGCCTCGCGCTCCCGCGCCGCCGCCGCGGCGCGCGCGGCCTCCGCGTCGCGCTCGCGCTCCGCGTCGCGCGCGGCGTCGCGCTCGTCGAGCGACGCCTCGAGGTCCGCGTTCTCCCGCTCGAGGGCGACGACCTCGGCCTCCAGGTCGCCCACCTCGCCGACGAGCGCGTCGAGCCGCCCGCGCGCCGCCGCGAACGCGCGCGCCGCGGGCGCCGCGGCGACGTCGACCTCCGGCGCGGGCGCGTCGCCGTCGTCGAGCGCGGCGCCGTCGAAGAGCGCGTAGTCCGCGCGCGAGTCGTGCTCGAGCGACCGCACGACGGCGGGCACGACCCGCAGGTCCCGCGACCCGGGGCGCGCCGCGACGCACCGGTAGCTCACGGACGCGTCCGCCGCGGCGACGGAGACGCCGAACAGGACGAGGTGCGGCGCGTCGAGCGCGGCGCGCAGCGAGCCGAGCGCGGCGGCGTCGCGCAGGGACGGCGTCGGGCCGAAGCCCGGCCGCGACACCCAGAGGCCCACGACCGTCGCGCCCGCGGCGGCCGAAGCGACGGCCGCGGCGTCGGCCGCGCCCGCGGCGTCGAAGAGCGGCGCGCGCGCCGTCGCGAAGCGCAGCGCCGTCGTCACGCGCTCGCTAGCGGACCGCAGCTCGTCCTCGTCGCTCACGCGCTCGACCGCGCGGACGCGCGACGCGCCGAAGAGGAGGCCGAAGAGGGGTGTTTGCTTTGTGTTGTTCATGGCTTCGAGGATCAACGCCGAGAGCAGGGCGCCGCCGAGCTCGAAGCGGTGGTCCTCCATCTGTCTTGTGAGCGGTCTCTCGCGGGTGACGATCGGTCAACAACCTGCTCGACGCGCGGCCATTGCCTTGGCGCCGGCCAAAAGGTCGATGTTGCATCTCGTTGCTGCGAGAATCGAGCATGGTGCCGATCCGTGCGCTGTTGCTCGCCGCCGCACTCCTGCTCCCGCGAGCGACATGCAATCCCAACAAGATGGTCGTGCGCGTGCGGCTCGCGAGCGGCGCCCTGCGCCGCGTGGCCTTTGACGGCGACGACGCGCCGACGCTTCGCGACCTCAAGCAGCAGACGGACACGAGCGCGCTCTTCCTCGACGAGGCCTGCACGGAGCCCGCCGACGACGACGCGACCCTGGCGGAGCTCGACGTCGTCCACGGCTCCGTCGTCTACGCGCCGCGCGAGGCCTGCGCCGCGCGGGCGCCGCCCGAGGCGGGGCGCGCGGCGCCGTTCTTCTCGCCGTACCCCGCGCTCGCGAAGCACGGCGGCACGAGGCGCGAGCGGACGAACACGCACGCCAACGCGAAGACGTGGAAGGCGCTCGTCAAGGAGCGCGAGACCGTCTTCTACGTCAAGTCCTTCGACCGCGTCTGCGAGGCGGCCAAGCTCGGCGCCGACGCCGTCGAGACGTTCGCGGCGCTCGGCGGCGCCGGCGGGCCCGCGCGCGCCTGGCTGCTGGGCCGCCGCGGAACCGGCCGCAACAACGGCACGGTGCACGTCGAGGCGCTCCACGAGGCGGGCGCCGACGACGACGCGGTCTTCTCGGTCGCGGCCGCGCTGGGCGTCGAGCGGCGTCCCGTGATTTTCGAGAGATGTGGTGTGGGAAACCAATGAGAAATCGTGACCATCCTGCTTCGTAGGCCTCGAGGCCGTCGGCTGCGCGTTCTTCCGCGCGGCCCGCGACGCCGGCGCGACGTCCTTCGTCCTCTCGGCGCGCGAGGTCGCGTCCGCGGCGGCGCTCCAGGCCGAGGCCATGCGGCGCGCGGGCGCGGCGGGCGGGCCCTTCACGTTCGCGACGCTCGTCGTGTCGTCCGGCGCGTCCGGCCTCGACACGGAGGCCTTCGAGGCGTCGCCCCTCGCCGTGCAGATGGCCGCCGAGGGCGTGCTCGCGGCGCCGGAGCTCCAGGGCGACGGGCCCGACGACCCCGTGAACGCGACGGAGGTCGTCGTCGTCGAGCGACAGGACGCGACGACCATCGACCCGCGCTTCCTCTACCGCGCGGTGCCCGTCGCGCCCCTCGACGCGCCGGAGGTGCTCGCGGCGGACTTTGCGGCGTCGCCGGGCGCGCGGTCGCCGGCGGCGACGAAGCGCGGCGCGGCCGCGGCGCTCGCCGCGTACCTCGGCGACCGGCCGTCGAAGAAGCGGCTCGCGGCCAAGCTCGCGGACTTCGCGCTCCTCCTCGCGCTCGCCAAGGTCCTCACGAAGCGGGACTTCGCCGCCGCCTGCGACGCCGTCGCGGCGGCGCGCGCGGACGCGGCCGCGGGCGTCGCGGTCCCCGCGAAGCTCAAGGCGGCCGTCGACGCCGCGCTCGCGCTCGCCCAGGACTAAGGAAGAAGCCCGGCTATATAGCAAGCTCAATTCAGGACGGACTAAGAAGCCTACTAGTATATAGAAGGAATATAGAAAGCTCAATTCAGGTACCGGTCGACGTCGTCCTCGATGGGCGCGTGCTCCAGGGGCGCGTGCTGGCCCGGGTGGGCGTAGAGGTCCTCGTTCACCTTGCAGCAGAGGAAGAAGTCCGGCGGCTGCTCCGCGGCGGGCGGCGCAGGCCGCGGCGGCGGCGGCGCGTCGACGATGACGCCCATGACCGACGGCCCGAAGCGCGACTCGACGTCGACGGCCTTGATGGGCTCCTCCTCCGCCCGGGGCTCGACCTCCTCGCGTTCCCGTCGTCGCCGCGCGAGGAGCAGCAGCAGGAGCAGCCACCAGCAGCAGCAGCACGTGCACGCGAGGCACGCGATCAGAACGACGATCCACCAGGGCCGGTGCTTCTTCTTCTTCGTCTCCTTCTCGTAGACGACGGTCTCGCTGTAGACCTCGACGTAGACGATGTTGCTCGCCGTCGGCACGGGCGTCGGCAGCGGCGTCGGCAGCGCGCTCGGCGCCGGCGACGGCAGGAACCCTTCGGGCGTCGGCGCGAGGGACGCCGACGGCGCGGGCGACGGGAGCGTCGTGGGGAAGAGGAAGTAGGCGTTCTTGCAGCACGTGCAGCCGTTGCCGCCCGGCCCGCCGCAGCCCGTGCCCTCGTTGTAGCGGCCGTTGAAGACGTCGCACTCCGCCTCGCTCGTGACGCAGATGCCGCCGTTGTTCTGCTGGTAGCAGTAGTTGACCTCGTGCTCCTTGGCGGCCTGGCAGGTCGTGAGGAGGTTCAGGGGCCAGAGCCAGACGGGCAGGTCGCCCGACGGCGCGGCCGTCGGCGCGAGGTCCGGCGCCGTCGGCGCCGCGGCCGCGGGCGCGGCCGTCGGCCCGGCGGTCGCGTAGGCGTCGGCGTCGTCGTCCCAATACTGCTCGTTCGCGCCGCCCGTGTCGTAGTCCATGAAGTCGGGGTAGCAGTTCATCGACATGGTGCACGCGGACGACGTCAGGTCGCCGAAGCCGAGGTCGGCGTAGTAGGCCGCGGCGTCCGCGTCCGCGCAGAGGCCCGTGCAGTCGTCGTAGAGCACGACGATGGCGTCGCCGTCGTCGGCGCAGGTGAGGCAGTCGTCGAAGTCGCCGTCGAGGCCCGCGTCGGAGTAGCCGCAGAGGCCGCAGGCGCCGGGCGGCGACGGCGCGCCGACGACGACGTCGTCGTCGCCGGCGTAGTCGCCGGCGTAGCACGAATCCGTGTGCGTGACGTTGGCGCAGGCCGCCGCCGACGTGTCGTAGTCCTTGGCGCCCAGGCGGCTCGGGTGTCGCGCCTCGGCCTTCCCGTGGACGGGCCGGCGGGCCGCTTCCCGGAAGTCCGCGGCGCGCAGGGCGCCCGTCGCGGCGAACTGCGCGCGGAGGTACGGATGCGCGGTCTCCACGAGGCGCCTCTCGCCCGAGGGGCCGGCGGCCGCCAGGGCGACGGCCGCCGCCAGGATGGGCAGGCGTCCCATTGTACGGCCCCGGGGGGACAGGATATTTGCGAAACTCTAGATCTTCATGGGAAACTTCCACAATCTTTCCGATCGCGCGAGAGAGCCGACAACGCGGGAGAGCTAGGGCGCTCTCTGGTGGTGCGTGCTTTTGCGCGCGCCTCGGACCGCGACCGTCGGGGCAGCCACCGGGGCAGCCCACACAGCCGGGAGAGCCGGGAGAGCCAACGCGGCAGCCGCCGGGCCGGGGCAGCCGCCGCCCAAAGGAAGCATGCCCCTCGACACGGTGCCGGAGCAGCAAAAAACGCCCAAGCGCATGGGCGTGCTGCGGGGCTCCATCCACACGCACACGTCCGGCATCGGCTACGGCGCCTGGCGCGACGGCCCGCCGTCGGAGCGCTTCCCGACGTGGCGGAGCGAGAGCGACAAAATCGAGCCCGACTTTGGGCACAGCACGACGTGGCAGCACAAGAACCCCGAGCGCCGCTGCAACGAGGCGAACCGGCTGCTCGTGAGCGGCGAGATCGGCAACTGGCTCCGGCCCGACTTCGTCGAGCCGAACCGGGAGCGCTACAAGTTCCTGGACCGCACGTGGCACCTGCCGGAGACGGGTCGCGGCGCGCGGAGCCGCCAGCGGTCCCAGGCGAACACGCCGAAGAAGCCCGCGTTCACGTCGGAGATCCTGAGCAGCCGCATCAACACGCCCGTGAGCGACCTCAAGCGCTCGCGGTCGACGTGCCTGAGCCTCGAGTCGGGCCGCCTCGACCCCACCTTCGCGCGGTCCTGCAAGCGCGACCTCAGCCTCCAGCAGAAGCCGGACCTCTTCGCGAGCACGCTGCCCTTTCAACAGACGAACGCGCGCGCGGCCTTCGCGCAGAACGAGCTCTCCTCGAGCCTCACGAGGCATTGGACCCACGCGCTCCGGGGGCAACGGTACTAGGCGCCCAGAGCGCCGCGCGACGTCCCGCGAACCCTTTCCCTTTCTGCTCCCTTACAACATTCGCACGTCTCCCCCTCCTATTCCGCCGGCGCGGGCGCCACGACGGCGGGGGACGCGTCGGGCGCGGCGCCGCCCATGGGCGGGAGGCGCACGGACTTGACCTGGCTGCTCCGCCTCCCGCTGACCCAGCCCGGCGCGTCCGCGAGCGGCACGGCCGCCGGCTCGTCCGCGCGCGGCTTCGGCGGCGTCGCGAGGGGCTCGAGCGCCGCCGGCGTTTCGGGCTTCTCCGCGAGCTCCGGGTCGGGCGCCGTGTAGACCTTGGCGAGCTTCTTGTTCTGCTTCCGGAGCTCCTTGCTGTGGTGCTTCCAGAAGACGCAGCCGCCGGCGCCCGCGCAGAGCACGAGCGCCGCGACGACGACGAGGACGACGGCGTAGGTCGCGCGGCCCGACGACGACGACGACGCCTTGGCGGGCCGCGGCGTCGGCGCGAACGTCGCCGTGGGCGCGGCGGACGGCGCGGCCGTCGACGGCCGCGGCGTCGGCGCGGGCGACGGCGCGGGCGTCGGCCCGGGCGACGGCGCGGCCGTCGGCGGCAGGGAGCCCGTGGGCGACGCCGTGGGCGCCGAGTAGATGGCGCCCGCGGCGATGCAGTAGTGGAAGCGCTCGGCGCTCTCGTCGCCGTCGAAGGCCACGTAGATCGACGAGAGCTCCGTGGACACGCGGTACGCGAGGGTGCCCGCGACGGAGAGGTCGGCGAAGGCGAACTCGAGCGACGTGCAGCCCTCGGGCGCGCAGTCGTAGACGCGGTCCCGGAAGGGCGCGGCGTGCGCGTACGTCGTCGAGACGACGCGCGTCGCGGCAGAAGCGCCCGTCGCGAAGTCGACCGTCGCGTTCCAGACCGTCTCCGTGACCGTCGTCCAGGCGGCCTCGTCGGGGAAGAAGCGCAGGGACACGCGGTTCGCGCCGGCGCACTCGCGCGACGGGTACGGCGTCGGCGCGAGCGACGGCGCGGGCGACGGGCCCCGCGACGGCGCCGCCGTCGGGAGCCCCGACGGCGTGTGCGCGGCCGTCGGGAGGAGCGACGGCCCGACCGACGGCGCGAAGGTCTTGAGGACGGTCGTGCTCACGCCCGTGTACTCGGCCTGGGCGGCGAAGTCCGCCAGGGACGTCGCCTGGAGCCGGCGGCCGGCCGTCGCCAGCCGCCGCGCCGCGTCGGCGATGTGCGCCTCGGCCGTCGCCTTGAAGGACCCGTCGTCGATGGCGTCCGCGACGACGTCGTTCGCGTCGGACGCCGCGCTCGACACCGTGCCGCCCGCGCCGCGGTCCATCCAGTCGTCCGTGTAGAGGTGCGTCGACGCCGTGAGCGACGCGCCATCGCCGTCGACCGCGCAGGACACCTCCGTGACGCTCGTCGCGTCCGTGCCGTAGCCCGTGCCCGCCGTCGTGTTGAGGACGTCGATGAACGTCACGATGAGGATGCCCTCGACGTCCAGGCTCTCATAGTCCTCGCAGAACGTCGCGCTGGACGACACGTCGACGTTCAGGACCATCTCGAGGTCGAGGCGCGACCGCGTGGGCGCCGCGCTCGGGAGGGCCGTCGTGGGCGCCGCGGACGGCCGCGTCGTCGTGGGCAGCGGCGACGGGCTGCGCGTCGGCGCGGGCTCGGGCGCCTGCGACGGCGCGGACGACGGCGCGGGCGACGGCCGCCGCGTCGGCGCGGCCGTCGTCGGCGCCGGCGCGGGGACGCGCGTCGGCGCGGGCGCGGGAGCGCCGGACGGCGCGCCGCTCGGCGCGGCCGTCGACGGGCTCGCCGTCGGCGCGCGGTCCACGTCCCCGTCCTCGTCGAGGCAGTAGTCGTAGTAGATGTCCGCCGCGTCCGTGAGCGTCACCGTCGTGAACGCGTCGCCGCCGCCGATCTGGTACCACGCGCCGGACGTCGCCGACGGGTCCGTCGTCGTCATCACGAGAGTGACGCAGCCCGGCGTGACGCAGCCGTAGGTGACGCTCGAGCTCCACGAGCAGGGGTCGCACTCCGCGACGACCGTCGCGCCGTCGAAGTCGCGGTCGAGCGTCGACGTCGTCTGGTCGTAGGCGACCCAGGAGACGTAGGTCGAGAAGAGCGCCGGGTCGCTGTGGACGATCTTGAGCCGCGTCGTGTCGGCGTCGGGGCACTCGGCGAACGAGGGGACCGGCGTCGGCGCCTCGGACGGCGCGGGCGACGGGACCGCCGTCGTCGGGGCGGGCGTCGGCGCGGGCGTCGGCGTCGCCGTGGGCTCGGGCGACGGGCTCGGCGACGGGGCCCGCGTCGGGCGCGGCGTCGGCGCGGCGGTCGGCTCGGGCGACGGGCTCGGCGACGGGACGGGCGTCGGCTCGGGCGTCGGGGCGAACGTGGGCCGGGGCGTCGGCTCGAGCGTCGGCTGGGGCGTCGGCCGCGGCGTCGGGGCCTGCGTCGGCTGGGGCGTGGGCGGCCGCGTCGGATCCGGCGACGGCGACGGCGTCGCGCCCGCCTGGGGCCGCGGCGTCGGCGAGGGCGTCGCCGCGGCCGCGCCGTCGTCGTCGTCCGGCGTGCACGCGTAGCACGTCGCGTCGCAGCCGACGCTCGCGAGCACGCCCGCGGCGTCCTCCTTGGAGTCGCAGCGGTCCAGATCGCCGCTCACCCAGGAGCAGTCCTTGTCCGGCGACCCGTCCTTGTACCAGCTGGCGGAATCGGCGACGCAGGCGTGGCCGACGGGCGCGGGCGTCGGGTCCGGGTCGCCGGCGACCGCCGTGCACTCGTTGCACGTCGCGTAGCAGCCCACGCTCGCGAGGACGCCGGCCGAGTCCTCCTTGGAGTCGCAGCGGTCGAGGTCGCCGGAGACCCAGTCGCAGCCCTTGTCCGGGGAACCGTCCTTGTACCAGGACGCGGAATCGGCGGTGCACGCGACGGGCGCCGCCGTCAGCGTCGGCTGCGGGCTCGGCTGGTTCAGCTCGCAGTAGGCCTCGAGCTCGTCGTCCGTCACCGTCGAAATGTACGCGAGCGAGCCGCTCGTGAAGCACGGCTCGTCCGTCGTCATGTAGTACTGCCCCCCCGCGGAGATGTACTGGAGGTAGTAGTCCTGGGAGTTCACGTAGGAGCAGCGGCTCGAGCAGCAGTAGCTGTCGCCCGTGACGTCGCGGATCTTGTGAAAGGTCTCGTAGTTGGAGATTTCCAGGAAATCGCAGCAGTACTTCTCCTTGCCGCACTGGTCGTCCTCCTTGGACGGCGACTGCGTCGGGGCCGCCGTCGTCGGCGCCATGCTCAACGTCGGCCGCGGCGTGTCGCTCGAGTAGAGCGACACCTCGAGGTAGTCGCCGACGACCTCGAAGTACGCGCTCATGGGCCGCGACGTCGTCGCGTCGCCGACGTCGAGGATGATGTTGTCGCCGTCCTCGCAGAGGCCGTCCGTGAGCAGCGTCGTGCTCGGCTCGCAGTCGACCATGCGGCTGTTGCCGTACTTGCCCGACATGCCGCTGTTGTAGCTGAACCCCGACCAGGTCATCAACGCGCCGCTCTGCTGGGAGCGGTACTCGATGAAGAGGAACTCGTCGTCCGTCGACGTCGACACCTGGAGCGCGACGGGGTAGCCGGGCTCGAGCGCCCCCGTGTCCGTGCCCTGGATCGTGTACGTGCAGGGGTTGCACTGCGGCGCCTCCGACGAGTCGTAGGGCTCGACGTACTCGACGTACTTGTTCAGGAGCCAGTCGAAGGTGAGCTTGCCCTCGACGGTGAAGTGGTTGCTCAGGTCCGAGCTCGACACGTCGCCGCCGCCCATGGGCGAGAAGAGGTTCCCGTACTCGATCCAGTCGTCGTCGTCGTCGTACCACGCGTTGACGCCGCCGACGTCGTCGCTGTCGTTGTCGACGTAGGACGCGTGGTTCGCGCCGAAGTTGTGGCCGACCTCGTGGATAAACGACGGGTCGTAGTTCGTCGCGCCGAGGTTGAGGAACGCGCCCTCCTGGGAGACGTAGCCCACGCCCGCGGCGCCGTTCCCGGAGCAGTAGGGGACGACGACGACGTTGAAGTCGTAGTCCTCGCGGTCGTAGCCCTCGTCGAGGGACGCCGTCGCGGCCATGACGTCGAACGCGTCCGGGTCGCCGTCGTAGTTGCCGCCGTACCAGTCGAGCTCGTCGTTGTCCTCGCACGTGCTCTGGTCGTAGTCGACCTCTAAAATCGGCGTGATCGTGACGTCCACCGTGAAATTGCCCCAGCTGTTCGCGGTCCAGAAGTCCTGCGCGAGCGCGACGACCTCCTCGAGGTACGAGATCACGTCGCCGTCGTGGTCGCTCGCGATGACCTCGTAGTCATAGACCGTGTCGCAGTCCTCGCTCGACGGGCAGATCACGGAGACGAGCATCGTCTTGGCGCCGAGGATCTTCTTCGAGTACTTGTCGTCGAGGCGCGCCGCGGGCCTCCGGTCGCGAGCGGCCGGTCGGTCGGACGTCACGAAGACGCCGTCGACGACGGCGCCGACGACTGGCTCGTCCCGCGCGGGGCCGCGCGCGGGCCCCGCGTAGGGATGATGCGTGACGCTGCCATCGCCGTGGCGCAGCGCGGCCTTCGTCTCGCGCCGCGATCGCGCCGCGCGGTCGCGGCCGCGGCTCCGCGGCGTCTTGATCTCCACGGTGACGTCCGCGGACCCGACGAAGGGCGCGTCGGCGTGGCAGTCCGCCGGGAGCTCGCGCGACGCGCGCAGCTCGTCGAGCGCGAAGCTCAGGTCCACGGCCGCGCCGTGGTCGCCGCTGGAGATGAGGGAGCGGAGCTCGCGCAGCCGGGCGGCGCAGGAATCGGCCGTCGCGTTGCGAACGACGCCGTCGTGGACCAGCCGCGATCGGAGGCTCAGCTGACGGTCGATTCTATAGTGGGCGCAGGCCAGCGCGAACCACGGCCAGACCCAGGGCAGCGTCCACATGCCGAAGGCGCTGCCTCACGAGTGCCTGGGGTTTCATAAACGAGGGCAAAGTTGAAATGAAAGTTGCTGGATGCCATCCGCACTTCGCGCGGGCAGCACCTCAAGTGTCAGAGGATCAGATGCTGGCTGGCTCTCGCCGGCCCACCTAGGGGGCCGGGAGGGCTGCCCCGGGCTGGCCGGGGCATGTCGAGCTTGGCGACGACGACGGAGGCCGCGACGCGGAGCCCGCAGTCGCTGGCGAGCGGCGGCGACGACGAGGGCTGGTGGATCTATTTCCGGGCCGAGGCGCCGGACGGCTGGCCCGAGCGCGCGCGCGCGGAGCCCGTCGTCGCCAAGCTCGCCAAGGAGCGGCCGGTGCTCGCGGCGGCGACGGAGAAGCGCTGCGGCGCCGGGGACGCGCGGGAGGTGTCGTCGCGCGGCTCCGGCGCCTCCCCTCGCGGCCGCGGCCGCGCCGGATCGACGCGCGCGCTCGCAGGCTGAAGCGCGCGCTCGCCGACGCGCGCGCGGCCCTCGTCGACGCGCTCCAGCGGCGGGCGCGCGGCGTCCGTTTCGGTCTCGCGCCTCTGTTTGAGAAGAAAAAAAACGGACTCGCGCCGTCGCAGGCGCGACGCGGCCCTCCGCCAGCGCGACGCGGCCGTCGTCGAGCGCGACGCGGCCGTCGAGGCGCTGCGGTCCCAGACGCTGGCCAACGCGCCGCCGCCGGGCCGCTGGCGCGGCCGCGGCCTCGACGACGCGGACCGCGGGCGCGTCGCGGCCGGCCTCGTCGGCGACGAGGTCCTCAACGGCGAGGTCGGCGAGATCCTCAACGGCGGCTACGACGACTACCCGGAGCCGCCGCCCCTCGTCGTCGACCGGGACCTGGCCCGGCCGCCGTCGGCGCCGGGGCGGCGCGGCGGCGGCGACGGCCAGCGGCGCCGGTCGCCCGCGCGCGAGCCGCCGCGCGCCGCGAGCCGCGAGCGGCCCGCGTCCGCGCGAGCGCGGAAGAACGGCGAGGCGCCGCCGCGGACGAACGGCGACCGGGCGGCGCCCTACGCCGACGGCGACCGGCCGTCGCGGCGCGCGCGCGCGTCGCCGAAGAAGGCGGCCAAGGACCGCGGCGCCGCGCCCGAGCGCCGCGCGAAGCATAGCCCGGGGTCCGCCTACGACGGCGGCGAGGCGGGCCCCAGCGGCCAGGAGCGGCGGCGCAGCGACGCGCGGCGCCTCGCGGAGCTCGTGCGCGCGACGGCCGTCGTCGTCGACCGCGTCGAGCACCGCGCGGCGCGCGACCTCGCGGCGCGGTGCGACCGGCCCCCCGTCCGGAGGCGCGACGCCGGCGCGCCCCGCCGGTCGCCGTCGCCGCTGCGGTCCGCGTCGTGCGAGCGGCCCGCCTGGCGCGCGACGAGCCGCGCGCCGACGCGCGCGTGGGAAGACATCGCCAAGTCGTCGGTCCGCGCGCGGACGCCGCGCCGCGGCCGCGGCGAGTCGCCCAAGCCGCCGGCGGCGCGGCCCAACGGCCACCGCTCCGTCGACGCGTCGCCGGCGTCGCGGGCCGACTCGTCGCGGGACCGCAAGCCGAAGCGCGGCGCGTCCGCGGACCCGCCGAAGCGCGCGTCGTCCGCGGGGCCGCGCAAGGCGAGGCCCACACCACGGGGCCGCGCGCCCTGACAACTCCCGTCGTTCGTGCTTCCGGCTCTCCGCGCATCCGCCGCCCTCCGAGGCGCCCGCGGCGCAGCACGCCGACGCCCAAAAAAATCGTCCGCGCGGCCCAGCAGGGCCGCGCAGCTAACCCCTTTGTGTCACGATCCTACGCGGGCGCCCGCTCGAGGTTCTTCCGCGAGACCCAGCCGGCGACGGGGACCGCGATGCGGCAGCGGACGACGCCGCCGGGGATCGTCCGCTCCTCGACGACGACGACGCGCGCGCCCGTCGGCAGCAGGTCGCCGACCTGCGGCGAGCCCATGTCGCGCCGTTCGCGGACGAGCGCGCCGAGGCGCCCGCGGACCGCGTAGGCCGCCCCCGCGGCCGCCTCCTTGCGCGCCCGCGCGGCGTCGAAGAACGCGCCGATCTCCGGGTGGTTCGTCTTCGACAACGTCGCCGGCGCGTGCTTCGCTCCCGGGATCTCGACGACCGTCGCGGCGGCGAAGGACGCGACGAGCGACCGCGCCAGGGCCGCGGGAACCACGGGGTCGTCGGCGTGGACGACGAAGAGGCTTGGTGTTTGTAGGGGTGGGCCCGCGTCGAGGTGCTTCGCGACGCTCGGGTCCCGCGGCCGGTGCGAGCTCAGGCCCACGACGAAGCCGAGGTTCGCGAACGAGGGCAGCGCGCCGCGCTCGGCGAGGACGGCGATCATCGTCGCGAGGTTGCCTCCCTGGCTGAATCCCAGCAGCCCATCAAACCCTCCTCCCTCGAAGGTCTTCGACGCGTAGGCCAGCGTCGCGTCGAGACGATCGTAGACGCCGGCGTCGCTCGCGTTGTACCACTCGCGGTAGGCGCCGTATTCCTTCTTCGGGAAGAACTCCATGATCTGGCCGCCGGAGCCCGCGTTTTTCGGGAGGCGCATCTTCTGCTCGTCCTCCGCCGTGCACTCGTAGGGCGCATCGAGAAGAACGAAGTCGATCCACGGGAAGCGGTCCTTCCAGCCGCAGAGCTCGAGCTGGAGGTTGAAGATCTTCGCGTTGGTTCTGAAGGAGTGGAAGCACAGGACGCGCAGAGCCTTCCTCTCGTCCACCAGGGCGGCCATGCTCACGAGACTCGAGCGCTCACTTTTCCTGCGCGTCCACCATGCTCGAGTGCAATGGAGGGGCAGCTTCGTCAACCAAAACTTCACTAGCAGCAGCGTCGAGCAATGGCCTTCCGCACAGCAGCCCGGCGGACGCTCTCGTCGTCTCCGAAGCTGCATCGCTTGCGCTCCCACCAGGCGTCGCACATCGACCTGGAGGAGATCGATCGGCTGCTGTTTCGCGCATCCAGGGACCAGCTGTGGGTGCCGCCGGGCGGCCGCGGCGTCTTCGGTGGCCAGATTTTGGGGCAGGCGCTGCACGCGGCGACGCGGGCCGTCGGCGGAGGCTGGGGCGTACATTCCCTGCACGGCTACTTCCTCCAGGCGGGCAACCCGCGCCACGACGTCATCTACCGCGTGAAGGAGACGAGCGAGCGGCGGTCGTTCGCGACGCGGAGCGTCGAGGCGCTCCAGGGCGGCGACATCATCTTCAAGATGCAGACGTCCTTCTCCGTGCGCAAGCGCGACGCCGCGCCGCAGCCGTCGCACCAGGACGACATGCCCGCGGGCGTGCCGCCGCCGGAGTCGCTGCCGTCGATGCGCGAGTTCATCGAGGAGCTGCTCCCGCGGCTGCCCGAGGGCAAGGTGCGGGAGGAAGTGTTGCGACTGGCGCAGATCCCCGTGGACCTCAGGTTCGTGGACCGGCCCGATCCGCTGGACCCGGACCCGCCGAAGCAGGCGCCCGTGCGCCGCGTTCGGATCGGCGTCGTACGACGGGCACGCCTGTTGGCACGCGTACTTCGTAGGTCTGGATGCGCGTCGACAAGATCGACCGCGCGTTGAAGGAGGCGGACGGCATCGACGCCTGCTGCGCGGCCTACACGTCGGACCACGCCTTCCTCACGACGGCGCTGCTGCCCCACGGCATCCAGCTGCCGTCGCCGAAGCTCGGCGCCGTCGCGAGCCTGGACCACAGCATGTGGTTCCACGCGCCGTTTCGCGCGGACGACTGGCTCCTCTACGACATCCGGTCGCCGCGGCTCGCCAACTCGCGGGGCCTCGCCCTCGGGTCGCTCTACCAGGATGGGCAGCTCGTCGTGTCCGTCGCCCAGGAGGGGCTCCTGCGCCTCGCGCGGCCGTCGGCCCAGCGGACCGCGGCCACCTGGGCCATGCGCGCGAACAAGTTTCTCGAGAACGCCCTCGTCGCGATGAACTTTAAACGGTAGGCTGCTTCTCTCGTCGCGACGGACTTTAAGCGGGGCTAGGCTGCTGTCGGCACGCTTTCTTGTGCGCCGGCCAGGCGAGGCGCTGGTGGGCGCGGGAGCAGTACTGGCGGTCCTTGCACAGCGAGCAGGCGAGGAGCTTCCCCGCGGCGCCGCAGACGTCGCAGCGGCGCGCGCGCGGCTCCGGGGCGAAGACGTCGCGCGCCGGGGGCACGCGCAGGCCGGCCGCCCGAGCCGCGAAGGCTTTCACGGCCGCGTCGTCGGCGCCGTGGGCGATCTCGAAGAGCGGGACGTACTTGCTCGCGAACGCGAGGAGCGCCGAAACGTTCTCGAACTCCCGGGGCAGCTTCGTCAGCTCCTCGGCGGCCGTCCACGCGAGGTTCAGCGCCTCGGGCAGCGGTTCCAGCACTCTGCCGCACGCGGCGCCGTCGGGGCAATCCGCCGCGATGCTCTCGCAGACCGCGCTCGCCTCGAGCATGGCCCGGCAGCACGCGTACCGCGCTTCGTTCGCGGTCCCTTTCGGCGGCGGCGGGCCCGAATCCGACGGCGCGTAGTCCTCGAGCGCCTCGCAGGTCCAGAAGTGGATCTGCGCCAGGGAATGGAGCGCGTCGGCGACGAGCGCGTGCGCCGGAGACAGCGCGTAGGCCGCGCGCCTCGCGAGCTCCGCGTAGGGCTCGGGCTCGCCGTCCGGCGACGTCCACCAGGCGCCGCCGGGATTCTCCGACAGCGTCGCGAGCTTCGCGGCCGCCGCCTCGACGTCGGCGCGGATCGCCGCCTCCGCGGGGAGCCGCTCGGCGACGTCGCCGCCGACCCAGACGCCGTCGGCCCGCGGCCGGGCGACGCCGCCGCCGCGGCCCAGGAGCGCGCGGCACGGGTCCGGCCCCGCGCAGTGGTCGCAGCGGCACGTGAAGAAGTAGCGCTGCTTGAGCGTCGCGCGCCGCTCCTCGCGCCGCTGGCGCCACGCGTCGTGGCCGACGTAGGAGAAGGTCACCTGCTCGCCGGCCTTGATCGGCCGGATGCAGCGGTAGTTGAGGCGCGCGCCGCGCGTCGCGAACGTCGCGTTCGGCGCGCAGCTGTGCGACACCTTCGACGCGACGTGGAAGAGGGCGCCGCGCTCGCCGCCCGTCGCGTCGCGCGTCTCGT
This sequence comes from Aureococcus anophagefferens, assembly GCF_000186865.1. Lineage (NCBI taxonomy): Eukaryota > Pelagophyceae > Pelagomonadales > Pelagomonadaceae > Aureococcus > Aureococcus anophagefferens. Next base: position 1,001,093 of record NW_008705566.1, on the reverse strand, counting down.
GCGCGTTCGTCGTGTGGATGAGCACGAGGCGGTGCGCGAGGCCGAGGTCGAACTCCGGCCGCGCGCGCGCGAGCTCCGCGGCGAGCTGGCGCGCCGTCTGGGTCGACGCGTCGGTCCCGTCGAGCGGCGGCGCCCACATCTCGAGGATGAGATCCTTCGACGCGTCCGGCGCCGCGGCGAAGGCGTCCAGGTACTCGTAGAAGTCGCCCGTCGACAGGTCCCGCGACCGGCGCCACGTCATGAGCGGCGCCTCGTCGAGCACGAGGTCGCCGGGCGCGAAGTCGCGCGCCGCGACGAGGATGTGGCCAAAGTACGCGTCGTGGCCGATGGCGACGCCCGCGCCCGCGGGCTCAAAGGGGAAGACGCGGCGCTCCGACGACGACGGCGCGGCCGCGGGCTCCGGGGCTGGCGGCGGCGCGGCGACGGCGCGCGTCTTCGGTTTTGCGATCGCGAGCATAGCGCGCGACTCGACGTCTCCGGAGATTGGCGCGCCATCGCTCTGGAGCTCGAAGCGGTCGCCATCGATCCCAAAGTGCGTGCAGCATTTCTCCCAGAGGCGCGCGGCCGACAGCGGCTTCCTCTTCGGCAGCGCGACCTTCAGGCTGCGGTCCTCGAACGTGACGATGGCGGCGCCTTCCATCCCTTGCTGTCGACCTTGGAGATGGCGGCGCCTTCCATCAAGACTCCATGCTTCAGAGGGGGCTGCCGGCCTTGGGAGACGTTGGAGGGACCCACTGGTGGCGCACGGCACGCGTCCGACGACGCCCCGGTCGCGACGCCGCATGGGTCCATGGGAATTAAAGGAAGTACTCGCGCTGCATGCGCTGGCGGCCGATGCAGCCGGAGCAGCGGCGGTTCGGCGGGTTGGCGACGGGGTTCTGGAGGGCGCCCCCGGCCGGCCCCGGTTTGACCTCGCCGTCCGTCGCGTAGTACATGAAGGCGGCGTCCTCGGTCCAGTCGAGGATGTCCGGCGGCTCGGGCACGTGGCCCGCGTTGAGCTCCGCGACGATGGCGTCGACGCGGTCCCGCGAGACGGTCTCCGGGGCCGCGGGCGCGCGGCGCGCGGTCGTCGGCGCCGTCGGCGCGTCGTCGGCGTCGGGCACGGTGATGCCCTCGAGCTCCGCGGCGCCCCCGAGGTCGACGAGCGCGACGCCCGCCTCGAGCTCGCCGGCGCCGACGTCCGCGTCGAAGGCCGCGACGGCGCCGGCGCCGAGCTCCGCGCGCGCCTCGTCGACGGAGTAGACCGCGGCGCGCGACGCCGTCTTCCGCTTGAGCAGCGGGCCGAGCGCGAGCCACGACTGCGCGAGCCAGCCCGGCGCGCCGACGACCTCGATGCGCGCGAGCCGCGCCGGGTAGACGCCCACGAGCGCGTCGAGGAAGGCCTGGATGCGCCGGGGCCGCAGGTGGCGCTGGGGCGCCGCGCGCCGCGCGTCGACCTGGAGCACGAGGCCGTGCTGCACGGCCTCGCGGCCCCGGCCGAGCGCGGCGTCGACGACCGACCACACGCGCCCCAGGAGCGGCGCCATCTTCCCCGGCGCGTCGAGCAGGTCGTCGCCGAGGTCCAGGCGCGCGAGGTCGAGGAGCAGCCGCGGCCGGCCCTTGGCGTCGCGCGCGTCGTCGCAGAGGAGCCGGAGGAAGCCGTCGTCGCCGTCGCACGCGTCGAGGCGCTCGGCGCCGAACGTGGCCACGCGGCACTTCCAGTAGTCCCGGTAGAGCCGCGCCGCCTCGGCGACGTCGTGCTTCCGCGCCCCGAGGAAGCGCATGAGCCGCTCGTCGGACATGGGCTCGAGGAGGCGCCCGCCGTTCGTCGGGATGATGACCGTGTCGATGTTCTCCCGGAGCTTCGCGAGGAGCTGCGCCTCCCGCGCCTCCGACGGCCAGGGCGCCTCCTCGTCCCCCCCGTCGACGACGCGCGTGAACGACGCCATGTTCGCGCTGTGTCCAGACGCGACGGGACTTCGTTGCGGCGCCCGGGGCTGCCCGGCCAATGATGAAGCAAACGTTAAACCCCCCAACATTCGGCAGACCACGCATTCCTGGTGTCGACCAAATTTATTCGTCCACCGGCGACGCGGGCTTTGACTGCGACGACGCGCGGCGAACCAAATACGATGGCTGCGCGGGCGTTCCTCCTGGCCCTCGCCCTCGGCGGCGCGCGCGCGCAGGACGTGGAGATCGAGGTGCGCCGCGCTCCCCGAAACCCGCGCTGCCCCCGCGGCCCCGCCCCGAATGTTACCCTCCGCGCGGGGGAAGGCTGCCCCATGTCCGGGGGCGGGCGCGGCGTCCCCGGGGCCCGGGGCGCGGGGCGCGCGGGGCGCGGAACACGCGCGAGGACCCCCGCGCCTTCGTAGGCCGTGCCCGACGTCGAGGTCATCCAGCGGCCGCAGCTGCTCTACTCGTCGATCTCGCCGAAGCTCCGGATCCAGGGCAAGGGCTTCGGCAAGGTCGCGGGCGACGTGCACGCGGCGTTCATCCCGCCCCTCGAGAAGAAGGGCAAGCGCTTCTACAACCTGACCGTGACGGACACGGTGCTGTCCATCGGCCTGAAGAAGGGCTTCCAGTGGCCGCAGTCGTCGACGGGCGAGACGAGCACGCTCTTCCTCCAGTCGCTCGTCGTCGACGCCCACGGGTCGCAGAACCAGCTGCCGAACCCCGTGCCCGTGGCGTCCATCATCCCGCCGCCGTCCGTCGTCCGCGGCGAGGACAAGCTCGTCTACATGACGGGCACGAACCGGTTCCTCATCAACGGCACGGGCTTCCGCGAGGGCTCCATGTCGCTGACCTTCGACCCGCCCCTGATCCGCGACGTGGACTACGTGCTCGCCGTGCGGTCGCCGACGTGCATGCAGCTCGTGCTGAAGACGGGCCGCAAGTGGCGCAGCGACGGCGAGCCGGGCCCGCTCCGGCTCCGGCGCATCGACTCCGGCGCGGGCGCGCTCCGCATCGACCCCAAGTTCGGCGGCGTCATCGTCGCCGAGGTCCAGGTGGACCTGGGCGGCCACGGCGTCATCGCGTCGCCGTCGCCCCAGACGCTCCTCTACCAGAACGCGCCGAGCCTCGTCATCAAGGGCAGCGGCTTCGCGCACGTCAACGAGGTCGCGAACTTCGGGTCCCCGCGGCTCCGCTGGGGCAACGGCCTTCTGGGCCGCGGCGTCAACTACACCGTGTCCACCTTCGACGACAACAAGGTCGAGCTCGTGCTCAAGCCGGGCTCCGTCTGGCGCCGCAACGGCGCGAACCTGCCCGCGCCGCTCACGCTTTTAGCGGCCGACGTCGGCTCGGGCCTCGTGGCCATGGGCGCGACGGAGGCGCGCAAGGGCGTGCGCGTCGCCACGGTCTTCGAGGCGCCGAAGATCAACCCGCAGCCCCTGACGTCGCTCTTCCGCACGCACAGCGCGCAGCTCTGGATCACGGGCGTGGGCTTCACGCGGCCGGGCTCCGTCGGCGGCGGTTTCGGCGGCGAGATGAAGCTCGACTTCGAGCCCGAGCTCAAGGTCGGCCAGGACTACACGCTCACGGTCTTCAACCGCACGCACCTCCTCGTGCGGCTCCGCGAGGGCCGCGCCTGGGCCGCGGCGCCGGGCCCGCTCTACGTCGTCGGCTGCGACGCGGGCGCGGGGCCCTACGAGGCCTTCAAGCCCGCGGCCGTGGCCCACATTTTGCCCGACGCCGACTCCCACCCGTCGGGCGTCGAGGTCACGCGGACGAACTCCCAGGTGCTCTACCAGACGCCGGCGATCCGCCACCTCGAGATCCACGGCTCGAGCCTGTCCATGGAGGCGAAGCTCGTGTTCAGCCCGCCGCTCTACAAGAACGTCGACTACAAGGTGCTCCGCGCGACGTCGGATTTGATGGTGTTGGGCCTCCTCGCGGGCAAGACCTGGCGCCAGACGGCGGGCCACCTCATGCTCATGTCCATCGACACGGGCGACGGCGCCGTGGAGATGGCGCACGGCACGGGCATCGTCGTCGCCGACGTCGCCGCGAACCCGACCGTGGCCACGTCCACGGCGCGCATCACGGCCTCCACGACGCGCCGCCTCTCCATCTACGGCACGGGCTTCTCCATCGACGGCACGGAGCTCACGCTCGAGCCGACGTCGCGGTCCGCGTACGACGTCGAGGCGGTCTACGAGAACGAGGTCGTGCTCCGGCTCCGCGAGGGCAAGACCTGGGGGTCCCTGGGCTCCGCCGAGTCCATGCCCCTCGTGGTGACCAAGATCGACACGGCCGCCGGCGAGTACATCTTCCAGGACACCTACGGCAAGCCCCAGCCTGTTGTTGTGGCGTTGATCGTCCCTGATTCAGCTGCCACCACCAAGGGCGGCGACGTCATGCGCTGCGACGACACGTGCATGTGGGCCAACGACGGCGTCTGCGACGACGGCTCCAAGGGCCGGGGCAAGGACGGCGACGCCCGCGACGGCGCCTGGTGGGAGGACGACGACCTCGGGGGCTGGTACAGCGACGAGCGCGAGGACACGGACGAGTTCGACCAGTACGACTACGGCTACATGTACGACGACTCCTACGGCTACTACGGCGACGACGCCGCCATGCCCGCCTGCATCGCCGGCACGGACTGCACGGACTGCGGCGGGCCCCTCGAGTTCATGGCCGAGGACGACGACGCGGACGCGGACGCGGGCGACTGGGACGACGACGAGTGGTTCGACGACGACACGGAGGAGTGGTGGGACGACGACTACGACTTCGGCGAGGAGTGGGACGGCTTCGAGGACGACGAGAAGGACGGCGACGGGCCCATCGGCATCATCTCCTCCGTCCAGCCCTCGAAGAAGCCGAACAAGCGACACATGACCAAGGAGCAGCGCGAGGCCCTCAAGCACGGCTCCGGGGGCTTCTTCGACGTCGCGGCGCACCCCGCGGCGGCGGCGGGCGCGGCCCTCGCGGCCCTGGTCCTCGCCGCCGTCGGCTGCCTCTCCTTCTGCAAGAAGGAGGAGGGCCTCCCGACGGAGAACCCGTGCCTCGGCGGCAAGCGCAAGCAGGCCCAGGCGTGAGCGGCGCCCCCCTCCACAAAAAAAAAACATCAAAAGCAAAAAAAAAACATCCCGCAATCTCACCGAGCCGCCCCCCGCCGCCCGCGGACGAACGCGCGGCCCCCGCCGCCCCGCGCTTCCCCGAACCTCACCCGAGAACTATAGCTTGTTGCACCGACGTTACCGGCGCGGGGGCTCCTGCGGCTTTTTCGGCGGCTGCTGCGGCCGCTGCTGCGCCGCGTAGGCCTGCTGCTGCGCCGCGTAGGCCTGGGCCTGCTGCATCATCATCATCTGCTGCTGCTGCGCGTAGAGCAGCTGCTGCTGCCGCGCGGCGGCCTGCTGGTAGGCGGCCATCTGCGCCGCCTGGAGCTGCATCTGCTGCTGCTGGGCCGCGTAGGCGACCTGCGCCTCGCGCTGCTTCGCCTCGGAGCCGGGCGCCGCGCGCGTCGCGTGCGCGAGGTCGTTGATCTTCCGCGTCGGCGGCGCCGCGGGCCCGTCCTTGAGCCCCAGGCCGCCCGCGAGGTCCACGAGGCCGTCGAAGTCCGACGGCGCGATGTGCGCGTCCTCGTCGGGCTCGTAGTGCTTCGTGCGGTTGATGGAGTGGGGGTCCCAGCCGGGCGCGCGGTCCGTCGACGACCGCGGCACGGACCGGCGCCGGTTCCGGCTCCGCGTCGTCGTCGAGCTCGCGTCGCTCGGCGTCGGCGAGCCGTCGCGCGGCGTCGACGCGAGGGACGCGCCGGAGCCGCGCCGCGGCGGCGGCGGCGGCTTCCACTTCTTGGCCGGCGTCGGCGCGTCGTCGGACGTCAGCGAGCTCACGGACGGCAGCCGCGGCGGCGGCGGCGCGGGCTTGGGCGGCTTTCCGGTGGGACGGACGTCCACGCGCGCGGACGGCGCGCCCCCGAAGGCCGCGGCGCCGTCGTCGATGGCGTCGTGCATGCCCGGGAGCGCCGTGCCGCCGCGCGGCGCGACGCCCGCGGACTTGGCGGAGATGCCCTGGCGGAAGCCCTGCTTCCACAGCGTCACGGCCGTGTAGGACTCCTTCTTGGCCTCCTCCGGGTCGATCTCGGGCTCCGTGACGTCGCCGAAGGCCGACGCGAGCGACGGGTCGAAGGACCGCGCCGGCGAGGGCGCGCGGCGGAGCGACGACGGGCCCGCGGCCGCCGCGGCCGCCGCGACGCGCGCGCCGGCGCCGCCGCGGCCGCCGGCCGCGCCGGGGTCGCCCCAGGACCGCGCCGGCGCCGGCGGCGGGGCCGCCGCGCGCGCGAGGTCCCGCTCGGCGGCCCTGAGCCGCTCCTCGAGGACCCGCGCCTTGGCCTCGGCCTCCGTCGCCTTGAGCCGCTCCTCGAGCACCTTGACGCGCGCCTCGGCCGCGGGGCCCTGCGCCGGGTCCGGCCCGAGCAGCGCGTCGACGGCGGCGTCGAGGTCCGGCTGCGCGAGGAGCCACTCGGCTGCGCGGTCCTTGTCGCCGCGGCACGCGCGGAGCGCGGCGCCGGCCTGGCGCCGCGTGAAGCCGAGCGCGGCGACCTCCGAGACGGGGTCCGCGCGCGGCGGCGGCGCCTGCTGGGCCTTCTGCGCGGCGAGCTGCTGCGGCGGCGCGGCGGCCCGCGGCGCCTGCTGGGCCCGCTGGGCCTGCTGGGCCTTCTGCGCCTGCTGGGCCGCGAGCTGCTGGGCCTGCTGGGCCGCGAGCTGCTGGGCCTGCTGCTCCGCGAGCCGTTTCACCGCCTCGGCCTGCTGCGCGGCGAGCTGCTGCTGCTGCTGCGCGGCGAGCTGCTGCGCGTAGGCGGCCATCTGCTGCTGCTGCTGCTGCTGCACGAGGTACATGCGTTGCTGCATCTGCGCCTGCTGCTGCTTCCACTGCGCGTCCCGCTGCGTCGCCGCCGCCTCGGCCGCGGGCGCGGCCGCGGCCGCGGGCGCCTTCGCGGCCGCGGCCGGGTCGTCCCAGGTCACCTCGTTCGTGTCGCGGTTCCACCAGTAGGGATCGCCGCTCTCCTTGTCGGTCTCCCGGGACCAGGGGCCCGCGTCCGGCGACGGCTTCGAGCGCAGGGCCCCCGGGGCCGGCGACGCGGCGGCGGCGCCGCCGAGGCGCGCGGCGGCGACGGGCGCCGCGGCGGCGGCGAGGGCGGGCGCCGCGAGGGCGGGCGCCGCCGCCGCGGGCACGTTCGCCGCCGCCGGGTCCTCCCAGGTCACCTCGTTCGTCTCCTGGTTCCACCAGTAGGTGTCGCCGCTCTCCTTGTCGATCTCCGCGCTCCAGGGGCCCGACGCCTCGGCGCGGCCGTTCGGCGTCGCGGCGGCCGCCGGCGCCGGCGGCGTCGCGGCGAAGGCGTGCGCGCGGCGACCGCGGGCGACGACGACGGCGGCTTCGAGCTAAAGGCCGGCGCCTACGGGTGCGAGAAACGTCGAGAAACTCTCCGGCGAAAAACAGACGATTGGACGCCGGATCGCGCGGCCATGCGCCGCGGGGGCGGAACGCCTTCCATCTTGGTCTCCTCCGTCATCGCCGCGCGACGGGGGATGCGTGTGTGTACCAAATCGGGCGAAAGGTTCACGACCGTCGACGGCGGACGAGGCTTTGGGCGACCACAGATGCGGCCTCGGTTTTGGTGCCGCTCGAGGTGAAGCTGCCCTTGATGCTCGGCCGAGCTCGGGGATCGGCAGCCCGCGCCGGCGGAGAGCGGCAGCCGGCGTCGACGATGAAGCGGCGTCGATCGTCTGAGGCCTTCCCTCCTCTAGAGCTTGTGCGTTCACTGCTCGCTGCGGGCTGCGCCTTCGACGAGGACGCGCACCAGCTGCTCGCGTGCCGCGCGCTCAATGGGCTGGTGGTGGAGCTCGGCAATGGGCGGTCGTCGGCGCTGGAGGAGATCGCCGAACTGATCGAGACGCCGGCGGCCGCCGGCGTGACCTACGACCGGCCCAACGAGAAGCTGTCGGGCGCGCCCCTCTACCTGTGCGCGCAGCTCGACTGCCCGGAGGCCGCCCGGCTGCTGTTGGATCGCGGCGCGAGCATGACCCAGCCCTTCGACGGCGAAAGTCCGCTGGAGGCGGCGTGCCGCCTAAACAGCACGAAGACCTTGGCGCTCTTCCTCGCCCGCGTGCGCGAGCTGGAGGAGGCCGCCCGGTCCAAGGCCGGGACGACGGCGGCGTCCGCGTCCGACGACGACGAACCGCCGGCCTACGCGCCCGAGGACGAGGACGAGGAGCGCGGCGACGAGGAGCCCGCCGCCGCGCCGCCGCCGCGCCCGCAGCTCCGGCGCCAGTGGACGCACACGCTCGACGGCGACGTCGCGGAGGACCGGATCCACCGGCGCGGCGAGCACCGACCCCTGGAGCAGGTCGCCAAGCGGGTCCGCGCGTCCGCGGGCTGGATCGCCGCCGCGGCCCACGACCACCTCCGGCCCAGCGCGTAAGAGAGGGAACTGCACTGCTCAGGCGTCTGCTCTAGAGCCGCGCCAGAGGCCTCCGTGGGTCGGAGGCTCGCCGAAAGTGCGCAAATCACAAGCTTCTCTTAGCACGCGCCGACCTGCGACGACGCGCCACGCCAACCGACGCGCCGCGCCGACCGCCCACCGGACTCGCCATGCTTCGCCGCGCACTCTTGCTCACCGCTTCGGTCATCCGCCCCGCCGCCGGCTTCCAGGGATCTTTCAAGCATACCTCGACGGTGCTGCGCAAGGCCGGCGGCGGCCTGAACGGTGATTTCGCCGATAAGTCGTCATTTCATACCTCGACGGTGCTGAGCAAGGCCGAAGAAAAGCTAGACGGTGATGTCGCCGATGACAAAGCGGTGCGTACCCTTCCTTGAGACCTCTCCGGCAGACCGCCGCGCGCGTTTTCCGCGGCATCGCTCGCGGCGCGCGAACGCGCGCGCATCCCCTCGCGTCGGCCGTCACGTCGAACACGCGCGTATCCCCTCGCGTCGGCGCGCGTCGAGCGAAGGCACGCGTAGGCCGTCGACGACCTCATCAAGCGCTGGAGCGCGTCGAAGGACGGGACCTTCTTCGAGGAGAACGGCACGGCCGACTTCCAGTTCGTGCGCCCGTCGGGCAACCCGCTGTCCAAGAGCGACTACAAGGCGTTCGTCGGCGGCGACGTGAAGATCACGGACATCGAGATGGTCAAAGTCAACAAGGTCGACGTCGGCGCGGACATGGCCTTCGCCTGCGTGACCCAATCCGCGACGTTCACGTACCAGGGCGAGCCCAACGACGACGTCTTCGTCGTGTCGCTCGTCATGAAGAAGGTCGAGGGCAAGTGGCTCGTGTCCTGGTGTCACCGTAGCACGGGCCGCAAGCCGGACGAGGACAAGCCGGTGTTCGTCTTCGCGTAGACGCGCGAAACCGCCGGTCGAGCACACGCGCAACAAGGGCCGCGTCGCGCGAACGAACTAACCTCGCTGATGAACACGGGTACCACTCTGGACGGGTCCGCCCGCTCCGCCGTTTCGGTGGGCGAGGCCTCGGAGCAGCGGGAGAGGCTGGCGGCTCGCGGAGAGGTCGAGGAGAGAAAATCTCGAGCTCGAGTTGTTGCCTCTCGATCGCCTACTGCACCGCCGTCTCCGACGCGTCGTCGCCGTGCAAAACATCTGAAATATGTCGCGCGCCGAAGGCTCGAGCCCGTCCATCACCGCCGGCGACGTCGCGGCCGCCCAGAAGGAGTGGAGCGACCGCCTCATCGCCATCGGCAAGACTTTCAGCGACGGCGGCGACTACAAGGCCGTCGCCCAGGCCACGCTCGACGCCCTCTACGGCTACGCGTCGGGCTTCGACGTGCTCTTCAAGCCGACGAAGGCCGCCGACAAGGCCATCCGCCTCACGGAGGCCGAGGCCGCGTCGTACTTCGTCGGCGACGGCTGCTGCGCCGAGGACAAGGGCTTCGCGCTCGCGCCCTACACGGCCGTCAAGTGGGACAACAAGGGCGCGATCTTCCACGGCGACTCGGCGACCGCCATGGGCGAGTACACGTTCACGGACGCCGCCGGCGGCGAGACCAAGGCCGAGTACACGTTCCAGTACGCAAAGGCCGCCGGCGGCTCCCTGAAGATCGTCGTCCACCACAGCAGCCTGCCGTACAAGAAGTGAGCGGGTGGATTTCGCCGGTCTACCGCCTCGGCGGCATCAACTCCGGCGAGGCCGAGTGCTTCGCGCCGCGCCGCGTCGAGGTCCGCGAACTCGGCGGGCGCCTCCGGACGGCGACCTCCTCGAGAAGTTCCACGCCGTGGACCACGGCGCGCGACACGATCCCTCCCCCTCAAGTGTAATTCAGATGCAAAACCCCCCCCCCCTCAAAAATTGAGGTGTTACTGCGGCGGCCGGGACGGCGTCATGGTCGGCTTCGGGGTGCGGCAGACGGGGCACTCGGCCTTGGCGCCCATCATCGCGAAGAAGGACGCGCAGTCGCCGCAGATGACCTTGCCGCAGCAGGGGAGCGTGCTCCGCGGCTCGGTCGCGTCCCAGGCCTCGGTGCAGACGGGGCACTTGCCCGAGACCTCGAGGGCGGCGGGCTTGGCCTCCTCGACGCGGTCGAGCACGTTCTCGGCCTTGCTCAGGCGGCCAAAGTCCTCGCGCGCGGCCTCGTCGACGCTCCTGAGCAGCCCGCTCGACGTCTTGCTCAGGCTCCGCGCCATGGACCGGTCGTCGTCGAAGACCTGGCTCGCCGTCTTCAGGAGGCCCGACGACGTCTTGGACAGCGTGCGCGCCATGGACCGGTCGTCGTCGAAGACCTGGCTCGCCGTCGGCAGGAGGCCCGACGACGTCTTGGACAGGCTCCGGCCGAGGGGCCGCGCGGGCGGGTTCACGCGCGCGGGCGCGAGGCCGTCGTCGTCGTCCGTGCTGTCGTCGCCGTCGGCGAAGACGCCGACCTGGTCCGCGTTGGGCAGGAACCCGCTCGCCGTCCGGCTCAGGCTCCGGTGCGGCAGGCCCCGGTGCCGCGGCGGCGCGCCCGGCGCGTCGCGGCGATCCGGCGCGCCGTCGTCGTGGCGGCAGTGGAGCCCCGGGAACGCGTGGAAGCAGCGCAGGCGCCCGTCGTCGGCGCCCAAAAACGCCTCGAGCCGCGCGTCGCCCGTCGACCGGCGGCGGCACGTGAGGTGCGCCCGCTTGAAGTCCGCGAGCGCCTCGAGCCCGCCGACGGCGGCCCAGAGCGCGTCGACCTCGAAGCGGCCCAGGTCGCGCCAGTCGCCCTCGCGCGGGATGCCCGCGAGGTCCGCGGGCCCGACGCTGGTGCGGCGCAGCGTGCGCACCGCGAGGCCGCAGCGCTGCATGAAGAGGCGCTTGATGACGTGGTTCGCGCCGCTCGACAGCGTCACGTCGACGTGGTGGCGCGACTTGGCCGCGCAGCCCGGCGGCCGCGTGTCGTCGCCGATGTCGTAGGAGCCCGCGGCTTCGACCGCGTCGAACTTGACCGAGAGGGGCGCCGCGGCCTCGTGGCTCCGCCGCGCCGCGTTGCGCTCGGCCCGGTTCACGCCGAGCGGCGCGGGCGTCGTGAGCGCGTCGACCTGGTCCGGCGTCGGCAGCCGCGCGCCGCGGGGCGCGTCGAAGCCGACGCGGTAGACCTTGGCCGCGCGGCCCGGCGCGCAGAGCAGCCGCGACAGCTCGCCGTCGTCCGTGAAGAGCAGGAGGCCCGTCGTCATGACGTCGAGCTGGCCGACGGGCATGAGCGTGTCCCCGCCGAAGGACGCGGCGGCCGCGCGCATCTTCGACCCGAACTCCTCGCCGACGTCCGTCGCCATCTTCGCGGGCTTGTGGTACGCGACGACGCGCGACCGGCGCCGCGGCGGCGCGGCCGCCGGCAGGCGCGCGCCGCCGACCTCGACGCGGTCCGTCGCCGGGAAGACGAGCGCGCCGGGGTCCTCGACGGCGCGGCCGTCGACGCGCACGCCGCGCTGGAGCGCTTGTTCCCAGCCGAGGCCGTCGAGGCAGTCGGCGACGTAGCGGTCGAGCGCGCGCGGGAGGGTTGCGAGCGTTTGGGCGGCCTGCTGTTCTACTAGTTCTGACATCTTGCGTGTCGCTCCCCGATGCGGCTGCGCGGCCGACCAAACCGCGGCAGTCCGTCGCTTGAAGAGGTGAGGGGGAAGTTTCCTGTGGCAGAATTCATCAATCAGCGAGCTCGACGTTGAAGCATCGTATGCGCGCCTCGTTCATCACACCAGCTCTGCGCTCCTGAACACGACCGCCGCGCTCTAAGTTGAAGCATCGTATGCGCGCCTCGTTTGTCACAGCAGCGGCGCTCGTGACAGCGGCAAGTGCGATGAGCAGCCTCGCGACCGGCCCGAGCGCCGCCGCGCGCCGCTTCTTGCTCGCGCGCCACGGCGAGACGAATTTCAACGCCGAGGGCCGCATCCAGGGCACGCTCGACAGCAGCCAGCTGACCCTGCGCGGCATCGGGCAGGCCGCCGGGCTCGGCCACTACGTCGCGACGCACGAGGCCGCGCGCGTCGCCCGCGTGTGGGTGTCGCCGATGACGCGCGCGCGGCAGACGCTCGCGGCCGTCGAGGGCGCGTGCGACGCCGCGGGCGCCGCGCTGCCGGCGCTCAACGTGCGCGACGACCTGCGCGAGATCGAGCTCTACCACTGGGAGGGCCGCCTCAAGACGGAGATCGCCTACGAGGAGGAGGAGGGCTGGAAGCAGTGGAAGAGCGACCCGACGAAGTACGTCACGCCGGCCGGCGAGACGCCGCTGCCCACGCTCTGGGGGCGGGCCGTGTCCAACTGGGACGCGCTGCGCGCGGACGCCACGGGCGACGGCGCCACGCTCATCGTCGCGCACGGCGCCGTCGGCCGCTGCATGGTCGCCGCGGCGCTCGGCTGCGGCATGGAGTCGTTCAAGAACGAAAAGTTCCAGTTCGACAACTGCTGGTGCGCCGAGCTCGCCTGGGAGCCCGACGCGCCGACAGCGTCGCACTGGCGCTGGCTCTACAAGGCGAAGGGCCCCTGGGAGTCGGGAGAGGACGCGAGGCGCGACGCCGCGGCGGGGCGAAGAGGGGCGACGGCGGGGATTATCGCGTAACCATGGGGTAGCAAGTAGCGGTTAGTTGTCGAGGTCCCTGGTAGAGATTAGTGGCCGCTAGGCCTCGACCTTCAAAGAGTCAAGTTGCAGTGCACAGTAGTAGGGGCGGACAGTGAAGCCCGGGCGCTTCGGGGCCACTTCGGCTGGGTCCGGTTCCCTGGATGGGTCGGGAGCAGTGCACCGAGATGCTGGTTTTGTACAAGGACCTAATTTGGGTATGTTGCGTGAGGCCCGGCCTCACGCATCTCCGCCGAGTTTCGTGGTTGTACAAAATCAGGAACCCCCGGCAACGCGAATGCATGGTGCCGACAGCACTGGTGGCGGCCCTCGACAAAGCGCTTCGGGACGTCGCGGGCCGACGCCAGGCGCCTCCCGTCGGCGCGGAATCGCGTCGCCGCGCGTTCGGAACCGTTCCTGCGTGCCCTGCGCCGCTACTCTGAATCGCAGAGCCTTCGGCGCTGCTCGTGCGCGCCTGGAGCGCCCGCTCTGGTGAGGCTTCGGTGAGGCACTGGAACTAGATCGCTTCGCTGGGCGCTGCTGGGCGTCGCGCCGACGTGTCGAGTGTTCAGTGCACTCCCAGGTCGACCTACGAGGCGCGGGAACACGCGCTGCGCCTACCGCTCATGGCGTCTGCGCTGGCACAGGCGCGAGACGGGATTGGCGTTTCTCGCCTGGAAACGAGGCGATGGGCCACAACGCGTCCTCGCGGACTACAGGCGTCGGACGGCTGCGCGATGGGTTCCGACGACATGTATATCGACTCGAGTGCGCCCACGCCAGCCCAAAGTCGCCGGAGCGCCTCGTACACGCGACCGCGTTTTGCCCGCGCGGGAGGAAAACCGAGACTTTGCGAGGTCGTAGCTCCGCGGGATCGAGGTCGATTTACGCGAACCCAGACTCTCTAAGTATCAGTTAGAATTCGGCTATCCATCGCAAGTGACCGCAAGGTCGAACTCGACGGTCCACGGCCGGCCGACTTTCACTGTCCGCCCCTAACAGTAGGGTTAGGGTCACGAGGTCTGATGTTGTCATACGCACTTGCTCGCACTCGGCTGATTGCCGAATAGAGGCTTCTGCGTACAACGTGCGCACGCCATGCGCGCCCCCACGCGCCCCATGGCCCGCGTCGCGCTCCTCGCGCTCCTCACGACACAACTCACGCTCGGCTATGCGCCGCCCAAAGCGCCCGCCGCGTCCCGCGCGCCGACGACGACGAACGCGATGCCGCGGGGCGGGCCGCCCCTCGACGCCGACCGCAAGATGCGCTCGCCCGGGATGCAGCACAACTTCTACGAGACGTCGACCTCCGACTTCAAGCGGCCGTACGGCGCGCCGCCCGGCGCCCCCGTCGGACCGGGCCCCGACGCCGGGCCGTACGTGGGCGGGTCGCCGCCGCCCTCCGCCGCCGAGCGGGCCAAGAAGGCGAGTGCCGCCGAAGCGCGCGTCGCCGCCGTCGCGACGGGCGCCGCCGCCGCCAAGGAAAAGGGGTTGCGGCGCGCCAACGCGCTGTACGAGGTGGGCGAGGAGACGCCGATGCCGGGGCGCGAGAAGGAGTACGAGGCGTACATGCAGTCGTACACGGGCAACTTGCCCAACGCGGGCGGGGAAGGGACGAGCTCGCCGCAGCCCGCGGTCGACGAGGATCGCCGCAATCGCTCGCCCGGCCTGCAGCAGAACTTCTACGAGACGTCGACCGCCGACTTCAAGCGGCCGTACGGCGCGCCGCGCGGCGCCGCGCCGCCGCCCCCCAACGGGGGCGGCTCCGGCCAGCAGCCATCCTACAACCAGCAGCCGTCCTACGGCCAGCCGCCGCCCGTCGCCGCGCCGGCGCCGACGTACGCGCCGGCGCCCTCGCCGCAAGTCCTGCGCGCGCGCGCGCTCGGCGCGCGCCAGCCGCCGCCCATTCCGGGCCGCGGGCCGTTCTCGCAGCAGGGCACCCCGTCGGTGAACAACCGGCGCTTCAACCAGCCCCCGATCTACAACCAAAACACCTACGGCCAGCCGCCGACGTCGCCCCCCGGCGAGCCGTCGTACGGCCAGCGGGCGCCGTCCGGCCAGAACAACCTGGCGCGCCCGTCGCTCGGCCAGCTCATCAAGGAGTACGGCCAGAAACTGGGGCGCGAGATGTACATGGGGGGTCCGGGCAACACCGCCGCCGCCGCCGCCGGCCGCGCTCCCGACGGCCAGTACGACCGCCCCTACGACCCGCGGGCGCCGCCGCCCTACGGCCGGCAGGGGCCGGGCTACCCGGATCAGCGGGAACCCCTCTCGCTCGGCGAGCTCATCAAGGAGCACGGCCCGATCGCGGGGCGCGAGATGTACATGATGGGCCAGGGGGCCGAGCCGGCGATGGCGGGCGCCCGCGGAGCCGCGCCCCCCTGGATGCAGGGGCCGAACGGGCCCGGCCGCGGCAGCGCGACCTACCGCCAGTCGCCCTACATGCAGTCGCCCCCCTGGTTGCAGGCGCCGAATACGCCCCTCTCGCAGACCTTCCGCCAGTCGTCGTACATGCAAAACTCCGACAACCGGCGGCCGCAGCCGCGAGGCCGCCAGGAGTCCTACGGCCCGCCGCCGCCGCCGCCGCCGCCGCCCGGCGCGGGCGGCCCGTACCGCGAGGGCCCCGGCGGCGGCCGCGGCGGCCCGTACCGCGAGGGCCCGTACCGCGAGCCCTACGGCGCGGGCGGCCCGTACCGCGAGCCGCGGCCGCCGCCCATGGGCGCGGGCGGCCCGTACCGCGAGCCGCGGCCGTCCTACGTCGGCCAGCCGCCCGTCCTGCGGCCCTCCTACGACCGCGGGGCGGCCTACGGCCAGCGCGGCGACTCGCGCGACATGCGAAAGGTCGAGATGGAGCTGGCGCGCCTCCAGAAGGACTTCCCGGGCACGTCCACGCGCGTCCAGTCCCTGCTCAGCCTCATCGGCACCGGCGGCGGCGCGGGCCGGCCAGCGGCGTACCAGCAGCAGCCGCAGCCGCAGGGGAGCCGGCGCTGGTAGGCCGCCCGCTCGCCGCGCTCATCAAGGAGCGCGGCCCGCGAGCGGGGCGCGCGCTGTAAGCGGTGGCGAGGAACGGCGTGGCTAAGATTGGTGTGTGAGCTGCTCGTCTTCGGGGGCTTCGAACGGCCTCGACGGCGCGCTTTTGGACCTGGTCTACGACCGCGAGGAGCTAGCTCGAGGCCGCGCGCGCGTCGAGGACTCCATCGGCCCCGAAGGCGCGGGCTTCGGTATTGGCGGGATGGGCGCGCAACAACAATCGGGGCGCTCTACGCACAAAGCCACGTTACAGCTCCTTGCGCGCCTTCTTTGGGCTGCCGGGCCTCCGGGGCCGCGGCGTGACCCACTGGCGGCCGAGTTTTGGGATCTCGAAGTGCTCCAGGGGCATGAGCCTGCGGATGCGGTCGCCGCTCGCCTCGGACACGAGGACGGCGGGGATCTTGACCTTGCGCCAGGCCTCGGCGTCGTCCTTGGGCGCGAAGCCGCCGAGCTTGGGCGAGCCCGCGCGGCCGCACTCGAGGTCGTCGCCGCACTGGCCGTCGTCGACGAGGACGACGCCGACGGCGCCGCTCGCCTGGACGGCTAAAATCTTGTGCACGAGGGGCACGGCGCCCCGGTGGCAGATGGCGATGTTGCCGCGGACCTCCGCCGCGTTCATCGGATCCCGCGACGCGTCGTTCGGGAGCGCGTAGACGAGGTGGCTCGTGACCCTGTAGTCCCGCTCGCCCTGGAGCGCCGTCAGGCCGTCGGCAAAGCTCCCCTCGACGTGCGGGTCGGCGCAGCGCGCGCAGAACTCGACGCGCGCGAGGCTCTGCTCCTCCTTGGAGCCGCCCTGGGGCCGGTAGCGCTTGTCCACGGACGCGCCCTGGACGAGGGTCACCTTCAACTTCGGGCCGCCGTCGAGGTTCGCGAGGCACAGCGACGCGCAGAGCACGGCGAGGCGCCGCCGCATCGCCCGGATCCAACAAGAGGCAGCCCCACCTCGCACCGGCCAAAAGTTCAAAGTCAACCTGAGAGGGCTGCAACGCGACGATGGAGCGGCTTCTGGTGGCTGCCCTCGCGACTCTCGCCCTGTCCGAAGACCTGTCGAGGGACCCGCTCTGCGACGACGCCTATCCCGTGTACAACGTCGTCACCGTCGACGACTACGCGCCCGCGCCCGAGAAGGACACGATGAAAGCCGGCGACGTGCCCGAGCCGGAGGCCCCGAACGCGCACTACCTCGGCTGGCAGATCGACTCGTCGAAGGAATCGAGCATGGGCCACTGGTGCCGGCTGCAGAGGCCGCCCTTCGGCGCGTCCCGGCGTCCGCGACGCTCGCCCGGAGACGCGACCCCGTCCTAGGCGTGCACGCGCGCGCGGGCGCGCCCGCGTCCGAGGACACGCACCGCGGGAAGCCGCCGATCGAGAGCAACGCCTGCCACGTCCACGGCGACGACGGCAGGCAGGGCAAGGGATGCGCGCGCGCGGCGTCCCGATCCGGCCGCGTCCGCCGCGCGACGCTTCCCTCGCGCAGATTATTGGCCGCTGTTCAAGTACGAGACGGAGTGCGAATACTACGCCTCGAACGCGGCCTGCCACCCCCACACCTTCGAGGGCAGCGACGTCGTCTACTACATGCCCGGCAACGACATGCACCACGGCGACTACGCGCTCCCCGAGGACGGCTCCGCGCCGCCGGCCTGCTCCTAACACGCGATCAGTGGACCTTTAGCCTCGACGACCGCGGCGCGTACATGGCCGCCCCGCCGAGGAGGCCGTAGGACGACGGCGCGCGCCGCCGGCCCGGCGCGGGCGCGGGCGCCGCGGCGACGGCCTTGGCGGGCATGAGCGTGTCCGCGAAGTCGAAGGTCCGCGTGTAGCGCGGCGTCCGCACGGCCTGCGGCGGCGCGGCCGCCTCGGCCTCCCCGGCGCCGGCGCGGTCGCCGTAGTAGTCGCTCACGAGGCCCGCGTTGTTGCGGTTGTCCTGGCGCTCGTGCGACCGCGCGTCCGCGTAGTAGTCGTTGACCCAGCCCATCTCCGGCCGCGGCTCCCAGATGTGGGGCTCCGAGTTCTTGTCGCCGTAGTAGTCGTTGACGAAGGCACCGCGGAACGAGTTCGTCGCGCGAGGCCGGGCGACGTCGTCGCGGAACGCCTCGTTCGCGCGGTTGATGATGCGGTCGATGGCGCCGATGGAGCGGCCCCGCTTCGCGCCGCCGGCGGGGGAGCTCGCCATCTCGGGCGCGCGGGACTCGCTCTCGTCCTCGACGTGCCGCGACTCGAGCGCCGGCGACGCGGGGACGACGTCGATCGTCGCCAGCGGCGTCGTGAGCGTCGGGTCGAGCGGCGCGAGGCGGTTCGGGCTCGGCAGCGCCGCGGCGTCGTCCGACCTCGGCGCAGGGCTCGCCGCGCGCGCGGGAGCTGCGCTGGCGCTCGGCGGCGTGTTGGCCGCGACGTCGGCGGCTGGCTGGGCGGCCGCGGGCGTCGGCGCGACCTTTTTCGAGGGCGACGGCGCCTTCGACGACGGCGGCGACGGCAGCGGCGCCGGCGCGACGACGACGGCATGGTTCGGCGCGTCCCGGATTTTGCTCCCGCAGCCCCCCATCAGGAGGTTTTCGTCAGGAGAGCGCCGTCGTCGGGAGGCTGCCCATCCTGATCAGGAGGAGGTTTTGCTTCCACATCAACCACATCAACCTCATCAAGCTTCGTTGACCCTATGTTGCAGCTGTTTTGACCACTCATTTTGAGCAGGTCGCGACTCAGGGGTAGTTAGCTAGTACTGCATGATGTCTAGGGGTAGTCTACTGCTCCAGCCGCTGGACTCGACGCCTTCAGTGGCGGACGACGTCGTCCGAGCGTCGAGGTCGCCGAGGCTCGCCACAGCTCACGCGCGCCTTCTATCCAAATCCAAAGCAGTTTCGCGCGACGATGTCGACGTGGAGCGAGTACTTCGGGTTCTATGCTAAACCTGTGGGCTCGATTTGCTCTCCGAGGCTTCACTAATACATTACGTTACGTACGGACTAGCCCGAATCCTAGTATTCCTACGTTTCTCGAAAAAAACGGAGGTCTTTCTTTTGCCGCGGGAAATCCCATTGATTCCAGACGCTAGGCAAATAAGATTGAGTTTGACAATGGCAGGAAACTCCATACTCCGCGATTAACGTGACCAATTTCTGGATGCATATTTTTTTGCCCTGTTTAGATTTGCCCGTATTTAACACAAGCACGTCCTTGAGCATCGCTGTCTTGAACTCATCTTCGTATGCCCCTTCGAGCGCCGGGATGGACATCCGCGCGCCGGTCGCGACGAGGCCCGCGACGCGGCGGACGAAGTCGTCCGCGGTCAGTTCCGCGGCGCGGCCAGCAGGATTGCGTTTCCGCTTGATAGCTGCGGCTGCAGCACGTAGACCAGGCTTAGTAGACGGTTCACTGACGGCCGCGGCGTTACCCAGGGGCGACTTCGGCGGAACGTAAAGCACGATGTCGTGCGGAACGACCGCGACGCCGTTCACGAACTCGACCGAAATCTCCATCTCGTTCGGCCCTGCGCCGCGGTGGCGCACGGGCTCTCCGAGGCCGAGGCGATGCATGACTTCCGCGTGCGCCACGGTCACACCCCGATCGACCTCGAACGCCTTGGTGATCGGGTCTTTCATGGAGCGTCCCAGAGACCGAAGCAAGAACACGCGCTTCAGCGGTAGGCAGCTGACGATCAACTGCGCATTCTCTGCGCTGTCGAGAATTTCGAGTAGCGACGTCATTCGCGGGCACGCGCGTTCAGCGGGACGCGGACGACCCGAGACGAGCCGAATGCGATTCCTTTGTGGAGGTTCAGCGATTCATGGCTCGCCGCGCGCGCGGCGAGATCCACGCCGCGGACGACGTGGTCGAGGCGACGTAACGTGTGCGTCGACGCCGTCGTCTGCGTCCGGCCACGGACGGCGCGAGCGGGGCGGCGCACGGCGTCGCCGCGGCGGCGCCGAACCGGACGCTTCCGCTTTCACTGGCCCGCGGCGAGACGTCGCCCGCCGCCGCGGCTCCGCGCGCGGGGCCGCACGACCTCGTTCGTGGCGCCGGGCTCGCGGCGCCGCGACGCGCCCGTCGCCGCGGACGAGGCGCTCGAGGCGGCCGAACGACGTCGCGGAGCCGAACCGGCGCGTTTCCGCCGCGGCGCGCGGCGAGACGTCGATCGCCCGGCGCCGCGGCTCCCCGCGGGGCCCCACGACGTCGTCGGCGCCGCCCGCGCTCGCGAGCCGCGACGCGACCCACGCCACGGACGCCCGGTGCGCGACGAACGACGTCGCGGAGCCGAACCGGCGCGTTTCCGCCGCGGCGCGCGGCGAGACGTCGATCGCCCGGCGCCGCGGCTCCCCGCGGGGCCCCAGACGTCGTCGGCGCCGCCCGCGCTCGCGAGCCGCGACGCGACCCACGCCACGGACGCCCGGTGCGCGACGAACGACGTCGCGGAGCCGAACCGGCGCGTTTCCGCCGCGGCGCGCGGCGAGACGTCGATCGCCCGGCGCCGCGGCTCCCCGCGGGGCCCCAGACGTCGTCGGCGCCGCCCGCGCTCGCGAGCCGCGACGCGACCCACGCCACGGACGCCCGGTGCGCGACGAACGACGTCGCGGAGCCGAACCGGCGGAAACGCCGCGGCGCGCGGCGAGACGGCGATCGCCCGGCGCCGCGGCTCCCCGCGGGGCCCCAGACGTCGTTGGCGCCGCCCGCGCTCGCGGGCCGCGACGCGACCCACGCCACGGACGCCCGGTGCGCGACGAACGACGTCGCGGAGCCGAACCGGCGGAAACGCCGCGGCGCGCGGCGAGACGGCGATCGCCCGGCGCCGCGGCTCCCCGCGGGGCCCCAGACGTCGTTGGCGCCGCCCGCGCTCGCGGGCCGCGACGCGACCCACGCCACGGACGCCCGGTGCGCGACGAACGACGTCGCGGCGCCGAACCGGCGACGGCACCGGGTCTGGCACGCGTGGCGACCTCACCTCCGCTGGGAGGTATAGCAGCGGGATACTAGGTCTTATCATCCTAGGCTTCGTCCGACCCGCGGTTCTCCTTGCACGTGCGCGAGATCGGCGCCCGCGACGGTGCCGAGAATCTAACCCCCCCAAACCATCCGGTCACGAAGGCTTGCGTCGGCAGCGGCTTCGCGTGCTCGCGCGTCTCCTTGACATCGTCTAGGTCCTCGCCTCGCTGCTCTCGCCACAGCTGCGCGGCGTCCTTCGCTTCGCGCCGCCCTGCAATCCATATATTGGTGAGATAATCGGCCGTCACGTGCGGCTGCGACACGCGGTGGATCTTGGTCTTGTACGTAACGCGCAACGCCTCCGCCGTCTCCGCAAAGTTCTCGTGCCGCTTGTCCCAGGGAAGTAATGCGCCGTCCGTGTAGCGCGCGTAGTCGAAGTTCGCCGGCGGCTCCTCGTCCTCCTCGAGCGAGGCCCCCGTATTGACGTCGCGCGTGCGCACGCGGTTCGCGAAGAGGCCGTCGACGAGCGGCTGCATGGCGTCCGCCGTCGGCGGAATCCGCTCCAGGACCTCCTTGATCTTTCGCTCCTGCCAGTGCTCGCGGTCGTCCGGAGAGGCGCCGCCCGCGTAGCCGAAGATGAGCTGCCGGTCGACGGCCGTCTTGAAGAACTCGTTGTCGACGCCCCCGGAGGGGAAGTCGAGGTCGATCTGGGAGACCGAGGACTCGCCCTGGGCGATCCTGAACCCCCGGAGCTCGACGCAGAACGAGCCCGGCTCGCTGGTGACCTTGAGGTCGCTCTCTCCGTACCTCGCGAGCGACCCCGTCAGGTCCGCGACGCCCGAGAGCACGCCCGCGGCCTTGCAGTTCGCCTCGCTGTAGGCGGGCATCTTGATGACGTTGCGGATCGCGTCGGCGAAGTCGACGAGGTTGACGCGCGGAAAGGGGAATTTCATCGCGAGGGCCCCGGCGGCGACGAGGCCGCAGATGTTGACGCCGTCGTGGAAGCCGAGGTCGTCGACGGCGCGGGGCAGGAAGAAGAGGAGGCCCTCGAACTGCGGGCCGCCCTTGGCGTCGCGGCCGAGGGGGCAGACGAACAGGTGCGGGTAGTCGAGCGTGTCGGCCATCGTCGCATGCGGCTGCAGCACCTTGATCAGCAGGCAGTGCTTGATGAAGTCGTCGCTGCACATGAGCGCCGTGCGCCCGACGAGGAGCGCCCGCTGCGCGTCGACGCTGAGGTTGTGCTCCGCGGACTTGCCCCTGTTCCTGCAATTGAAGAGTCTCGTAAGTTCGGGCACCAGCGCCAGGTGCATGTAGTAGCCGAGCCTCACCTGGGACCGCGTGATCAGGTCCTTGTCGTACTCGTCCTCGATGTGGAAGCTGGGGCCGCCGTGCTCCGGGCCCTCGTCGATGCGGCGCAGGATGTAGTGGTAGAAGTGCGTGGTGCCGAAGCCGTGCCAGCCGATCCAGACCCAGCCCACCACCAAGGTTCCGCACCGCGTCTCCAGGCAAATACGCTCCCAGCCCGCCTCGCCGTCGACCGTCTGCGCGGCCACCCACTTCAGCGTGATCAAATTGTGGCACGGTATGCTTGACAGGCAGTACCGCCCGGCGTTGACCGTCAGCAACCACAGCGGGTAGTGTATCGTCATGTTGTATTGTCGCTTTCGTTTTTCGGACTGGGCCGCATCACGGACGACGATTTCATGAGACAGCGGCGCGACGCGCGACCCGCCGAACTGGAGCATCGGCAAGACCACTCTAACAGGCACTCACCATCAATTTTTTTACCGCTTCAAGCTGCCTTCACTCAAACAAGTAGATGGGCAGCCGCTGCCGAGGCCATGCCCGCGCCCTCGGCGCTCGAGGACGGAGGCCTCGCGTACCGCAACGTCCACGCCGCCGAGGCCAAGGCGCGGACGAAGGTCGTCTTCGTCGAGTCCTACGTGCCGCGCGTTTCGCAGCATCTCGAGGAGGTCGACGACGACAACTGCAGCTGCGGCCGCTGCACGTTCATGGGCGCCCAGGTGGCCCTGGGCCTGGGCTGCGCGCCGCCGCGGCTGGCGCCGAGCCAGGGCGGCCTCGCGGGCCTCGCGCTCTTCGACCCGCGCGACGGCGGCCACACGGGCCTCGCGGGCCTCGCGTCGCGGCGGCCGTTCACGGTGCTCGTGCTGCTGCGGCGCTACGGCTGCGGCGTCTGCCGGGACGCGGCGCGGGTCTACAGCGGCGCCTTCCGGCGGCGCGTCGAGGACCTCGGCGGCCAGGTCGTCGGCGTCGGCCACGGCTTCCGCGGCCTGTCCAACTTCCTCGCGGGCAAGTACTGGCGCGGCGAGCTGCTCATCGACTGCTTCCCCCGCGCGCCGCCGCCGCCCAAGGCGCCGGAGTCCACGCCGCCGAGGAGCGGCGCCTGGTCCATCGCCGAGTCGGCGGACCTCTTCCACGGCGGCGGCCGGCCCCAGGCGGGCGGCTACACGTCGCGAGCTGTGTGGAAATCAACCGCTGGTTTCGGACGTCCCGACCACACTTTGAAATTCTTGAGCTCGGTCAAATCGACGTCGATTCGGCTGATTTTTGGACGGATCGATTGCTCGCATCGGGTTCTCGAAGTCCAGCCGAAGAGCTTGCGTCAAAACATTCGAATACGCGCACATTGAAGTCGGGTTGAAGATTTGATTTCCACGCAGGTCGCTCGCGAACCTGGCCGCGCGGACCGCGGGCGCGCGCGCGGACAGCCCGCCGTCGGCCCGCGCGCTGTCGGGCGCGGCGACGCCCTTCTACTCGCCCGCGCGCACGCCCGCGCCGCCGCCGCGGGCCGGCGCGCCGCCACCGCCGCCGAGCGGCGGCCGGTCGTTCTACGGAGCGCACGGCGCGCCGGCCGCGCCCAACTTTTCCGGCGCGGCCGACGCCCACGGCGCCGTCGGCGCCCACTTCGGCGCGCGCGACGCGTCGCCCGTCGAGGCCGCGGACCCGTCCATGCTCCGGTCCATCTTGTTGGCCAAGTCGTCGACGGAGCCGACCGTCGAGGAGGGCGGGCCCTTCCTCCGGCTCGGCGGCGTCGTCGTGCTCCGCCGCGACGGCTCCGTCGCGCTCGCGCGGCTCCAGTCCAAGTTCGACGACGCGCCGCCCCTCGACGACATCCTCGACGCCATGCGGTCGCCCGTGGAGATCTCGCGCGTCGCCGGGCCGCCGCCCGCGACGACGCCGCGGAGGCCCGCGCCGGACCCGTCGCCGCCCCCCTCGCCGCCGCCCGCCTTCTCGCTCCCGCCGCTCTCGCCCGCCGACGTCCCGCCCTTGCTCCCGCTCTCGCCCGGGGAGCGCCTCCCGACCTCGCCGGGCGACGTTCCGCCGCTCCTCCCGACCTCGCCGGGCGAGCGCGACGTTACGCCGCTCCTCCCGACCGCGCCGCTCTCGCCCCCGGCGTCGCCCGCCGCCGAGACCAAGGGCGACGATGTCGTGGTGGCGGACGATGAGGACCCGCCCGTCGAGCCGGCGTCGCCCGCGGAGCCGGCGGCGCCGGCGGACCCGGCCGCCGAGGAGCGGGGCGGCGACGCGTCCGCCGAGCCGACGCCACCCGAGGAGCGGGCCGACGAGCCCGGCGAGCCCGCGCCGTCGGAGGAGACCAAGGTCGAGATGCCGCCCGCCGAGGAGGCGAAGGCGCCGCCCGCGGCGCCGGGCGTCGAAGCCGCCGTCCCTCCGGCGCAATAAGAGTGTCCGATGTCGTGTCGCGGACCTCACCTCGACGTTTCGAAGGATCAGTGTTTATAGGTGGGCATGTCGCGACGCGCTGTCGCTCGTGCCCCGGCGGCGGGCGGCGGCCCCGCTCTCGACGAGGGGGGGCGGGCGTCTAGTAGAAGAAGCCGAGGATCTTGCCGCCCGTGCGCTTGCGGCGCGCCTCCTCGTGGTCCATGATGCCGAACGTCGTCGACAGGACGAGGTGGCCGAACTGGCGCGAGGGGAGGAGGTTGTTGATCCACGACTCCATGTCCTTGATCTCGACGTCGAAACGGGGCGAGATGACGCCGCACTTGTTGATGCGGCCCGTGAGCTCGATGACGATCTTCCCGGATCGGTGGTCGTCGACGATCTCGAACTCGCCGATGTAGCCGTGCTTCTGCATGGTCTGGAGGAATTTCACGATCACCTTGGAGCACGGGCGGATGAGCACCTGGCGCTTGCCGCGCTTCTCCGCGTTCGAGATGGACTTCAAGCAGTCCGCGAGGACACTCATGCGAACCATGGTGGCGTGTGTCTGCGCGGGGGGCGGCGGGGTCGGGGACCGAGGGGGTTTGCGCGCGGAGCGGCTCTCTCTCTCGCTTCGGCGGCGGCGGCGGGCGGGCCGGCGCGCGCGGCCGGTCCGTCCGTACCCCTCTCGAGCGGTGCGGCGCGGTGAGCCGTGTTTGGCGGCCGCGCCGCTGCGGCGGCACGGGCGGCTCGAAGACCGCGGGCCGCGGGCCCCCGGCCCATCTCCGGCGACGCGGCGCCGCGGCCGTCCAGCGAGAGCGTGGCTGCTCGCCGACGTCGCGCCACCGGAGATCGCCGTGGGTGTTCGCACGCGCCGCTGTCGTCCGCACCGCGTCGTGTCCGCCGCGCCGCCGTCGTCAAGAGCCTCTCATCTCACTGTGCAATCGCCCAGACGCCGGCGCATACCTCGACAGCGAGCTTGGCGACAGCGAGCTTTTGGGGATCCCCGGCGAGAATAACTGGCCGGGCTCAAATGAGTCAAATCGGCCGCATCTGATTTGAGCCTCGTTGCGCCTCACCTCGCCTATATGTGCCATGGATTCCGCGCTACAGCATGCGCATCCAGAGCCCAAGCCACGCCGATGGGGGCGGGCCGCCGGATAGACGACCTCCGAGCACCCCCACCACCTCCCCAGCCGCGGACAAACGAAGCAAGAGGGTCGCTAAAGGGGAAACAAACGCGAGGCCGCGCGCTGGAAGGGCCCACCGGCGAAGGCGCCCGCACAAAACCGCCGCCGGCTAGCACGACGTCACGCCGAACGCGCCGCCGCCGTTCGCCGCGGGCGCGAGGAGCGGGTACCGCTTCTCGCAGAGGTCGACGATGTACTCGACCTCCTCCCAGGTCAGCCGCGCCTTCTTCGGGGCCAGGTCGCCGGACCGGCTCTTCTCGAGCTTGTGGAACGCGAACGACGCCGTCCGCGACACGTAGACGTCGCACTCGTCTTCGGTGAACGCGTGGTCGTAGATGAGCTCGAGGAGCTCGGGCAGCTTGTCGGTGGGCAGCGTCTCCGCGCCGTCGGAGAGCATGGTGAAGCGGCTCCGCAGGAGGTCCTCGCCGTCGCTGATGTTGCCGGAGCAGCAGGAGGTGGCGACGTTGAGTCCCTTCAAGACCTCCATCGCGCCGTCCCCGCCGGCGTCGGCCCGTGTCGCGCCGGCGTCGACAGCGGCGACCGCGAGCGCCCCGCGATGGGAGAGAACTGCTCTCTCGCTGCGCACCAACGACGCGGGTGGCCACACAGGCCTCTCGATTGTGTTTCTGCTGACTTGCAGGGCAACACCGGCCTCAAGGAGCCGTTGCTAGCCGCCTAAAGGAGCCGAGGGCCAGTGCGTCGGCGTGGCTAGGCGTGAATTCCATGTACGTCCTACTTTGGCGGCGCCCGCAGCGCCTCTTCGAGGCGCGTCGCGATCTCCGCGCCGAGGGCCCGGTAGCCGTCCCGCGTGAAGTGGACGCCGTCGGGCCGCGCGTACGTCGCCGGGTCCGCCGCGCAGAGCCGGTCCAGGTCGACGAGCGCGGGCGCGCTCGCGCGGATCTCATCGTTGAGCGCGAGACGCGTCGCCTCGACGCCGGCCTCGATGTCGAAGACGCGCGGGAACCGCGCCGGCAGCTCGTAGGGCGGTACCGTGACGCCGATGACGATGTTGACGCCGGCGGACCGCGCGTGCGCGTACTGGCGCTTGATGCGGTCGGCCGTGCGCTGCGCGTCGCGCTTCCAGAGGTCGTTCGTGCCGGCGAGCAGCACGGCCGCGTCCGGCGGCGGATCGCGCGAGAGCTCGCGCGCGAGCTGGCGCTCGAGGTCGCGCGCGCCCGCGCCGTCGGCCGCCGCGCAGACGACCTCGTAGTTGGACAGCAGCACGCGGCCGAGCGACGCGGCCGCGGCGTCGCGCACGGGCTCGTAGGTGCTGCGCTCGACGCGTCCGGCGAGCAGCGCGTCGCCGACGAGCACGGCCTTGAATTTCGTCGGCGCCAGCGCGGTCGCGCTGGAGCAGATGATGGCTACTTGGATGGCGCGGTGCAGCGGTCGCATCGCGGTTGTCAAAGATCTTCGAGCCATCAGCCCGATCCGAAATTCTGGTCCGGCGAGCCGTGCTGGCGCTGCGCGCAGCCCTGCGCCCAGCCGCGAGACACGTGAGCCAGACCTAGGCCTGACCCTCCGCGCAGGAACGCGGCCGGCGGCCAAGCCTGGAGAAGTTCACTCCAGATCGCGGATGGCGATGACCGGTTCTCGACGACGACCTCCGAGTCGTCGTCGGTGAGACCTTCAACGGTGGGACGAGGCTCAGGACATCGACGACGACGACGACCAGCGAACAGATGAGGCCAACGCGTCGCATGGGCAGCGTGCGACGACAGCCGGTGTGGGCCGCGGGTCGCCAATTTCCGCAGACGCCTCCGCAGCAGCAGCGGCATGGAGAGCGTCGAGCCACCCACCAATGACCAGCCACCCACCGATGACCAGCCACCTGACGCGCCCGCGCAACACAAGAAGAAGCGCAAGCGCTCGGGCAAGCGCCTGAGCAAGGCCGAGCGCCTCGCGAAGCGCGCGGCGCTCGACTCGAGCGCGCCACCCGCGGAAGCCCCAAGCGCCGCCGCGCTCGCGCAGATCGCGGAATTCGCCAAGGACCCGCAGCGCTGGGACGACGCGGAGCGCGTCGCCGCCGACGCGGACGCGGCCGACGTGGCGCACACGCTCGCGTTCCTCGGCGCGCTCTGCCGCCGGCCCGAGCTCCGGTGCCGCGCGCTCGCGCACTACGGCGCGCGCGTGCGGCCCGACGCGCGCCGCGCGGCGATCGCCGCCTCCCTGGCGCCGGCGCTCGTCGCCGAGGGCCGCTACGAGGCCGCGGCCGCCGTCGCGCGCGCGCTCGGCGCCGTCGCCGCGGCGAAGGCCGCCGCCGAGGCCGCCGTCGCCGCGGCCGCCGACGCCGGCGCGCGGCGCGCGCGCGAGGGCGCCGCCAAGGTCGCCGACGCGACGGCGGCCCACTGGGGCCTCGGCGGCGCGGCGGCGCTCGCGAACGCGCCGGGCGACGCGTCCGTCGACGGCGACCCCGAGGAGGACGACGACGACGGCTCGGACGACGGCGACGGCGACGACGCGGGGCCCGCGGCCCTCTCCCAGTTCGCGCGCATCGTCGCGCGGGACCCGGGCCTCTGCGGCGCCGTCGTCGCGGACGACCGCGCGTGGAACTTCGTCTCCCGGGAGCGGCGCCGCGCGCTGCGGATCTGCGCGCGGGCGCTCCGCGCGGCCCGGGACCGCGGCGGCGGCGGCGGCGCCGACGCCGCGGCCCTCGGCGCGGCCCTGCGCGCCGCGGCGGCCGCGCCGGCGGACCGCGCCGCGCGCGACGCCGCCGCGGCGGACGTCGCGGCCCTCGTCGAGGCGCGCGCGAGGACCGTCGACGGCGGCGCCGTCGCCGCGGCCTTCGGGTCCCTCGCGACGCGCCTCGACGACGCGGCGGCGTCGCCGGACTGCGACGTCGTCGTCTTCCTCCCCGGCGCGCCGGCCGCCGCGACGGCGACGGCGGCGGCGACGCTGGACGCGCTCGCGGCCGCGCTCCGCGCCGACGGCCGCGCCGTCGCCGCCGTCGCGCGCGCGCGCGTGCCCCTGCTCAAGTGCGTCTTCGCGGACCGCCGCGCGGACGTCGTCGTCAACAACGTCGCGGCCGCGGCGAACACGGAGCTCCTCCGGCGCCTCGGCGAACAGCTCCCGGCGCTCGCGCCGCTCGTGCGCGCCGCGCGCGTCTTCGCGCGGTCCCGCGGCGTCCTCGGCGCGCACCGCCGCGCCCTGAGCTCCTACGCCTGGACGCTGCTCTGCGTCGTCGTCCTCCAGCAGCGCGGCGAGGCCCCGGCGCTCGGGCTCGGGGCCGCGGCCGCGCTCCTCTCGGACGCCGCGGCGAACCCCGCGGACGCGCGCGCGCGCGTCGCCGGCGCCGTCGCCGCCGACGTGGCCGCGGCCTTCGCGGGCTTCGCGGCGCCGCGTGACGACGACGCGGGCCTCGGCGCGCGCTTCGTCGACCTGCTGGCGGTCCTCGCCTTCCGCCGCGACGACGTGCTCTCGCTCCGCGGGCCGGAGGCGGCGCGCGCGGGGTGGCGCGCGCCCCCGGGCAAGCACGTGGACCGCCTCCGCCTCGAGGACCCGCTCGAGACGCGCCGCGACCTCGGCCGCGCGCTCACGCGGCGGACGAACTCGCAGCTGACGCGCGCGGCGCTCGCGGCGCTCGTCAACCACCTCCCGGCCGGCGCCGGCCGGCCCGACGCGCCCGTCCCGGCCTGGCCCTTCGCGGCGTAACTTACGATGTGCTTTACCATGCGGGAGCCGGCGGCTCGACCGCAACGCGTGCTCAGAAGGACGGCGCGGGCTCGTCGGGCTTGCGGCCCGAGGAGCGCTGGGCCCAGGCGAGCTTCCAGGCGCCGTCGACCTTCTTGAAGATGAGCGTCATGACGCAGATGTCCTCGTTGGGCGTGCCCTTGTAGGTGAACTTGCCGTACTGCGTGAGGCACGCGAACGCCATGTCGCCGGACACCTGCGGGCGGAGACGCGTCCGCGAGCGGTTCCCGGGGCGACGGTCGCGCGAGCGGTTCCCGGGGCGACGGTCGCGCGAGCGGCTCCCGGGGCGATGGCGCGAACCGTCGACGGTCGCGCGAGCGGTTCCCGGGGCGACGACACGAATCCCGTCCTCTCGCGACGGCGCGACGGTCTCGAGAGCGATTCTCGCGGCGACGGGGATCCGCGCTCGCGCGCGAACGGATCGTCTCTCGCGCGTCGTGAGCGGTGCGTACGACGCAGGCGGCGCGCCTCGAGCTTGTGGATCTTCTTCAGCTCGCCGGCCTGGACGACGACGTCGCCGGTCATCATGGCGGGAAAACCAATCTTGTCGATCGGGTTGCCGGTCGGCCGGACGAACTGGAAGTCGTCCGTCGTGTTGCCGGCGATCCAGTCACCCATCTTGATCGAGCAGAACTCGCTAATCATCGTCTCGAGCTCGGCGGCCATGGTTTTGTGTCGGGCTTCAGCGAGATCAGCGCAAAGATGCTCGAGTCGGGTCGAGATCCGTGCACAGCACACGACCCGAGGCCACCGTACGCCTCTCTGTCGCGACTCCGAGGCCTGTGAAGCCGCCTCCACACGTGCAAAAAACACTTACAGCTCCTCCTTCGGCGCCGCTCGACCACCGGAAAGCGCCCAGATCGTCGAGTCGACGTCGCCGCCGAGGCGGTCGTCCTGCTCGTTGGAGACGGCCAGAAAGGTCGTGCCCGATATCGTAAAGGCCTTGAAGTCCGTCGCGCCGAGCGTCGGGAGCGACTGGACGAGCTTCAGGGGCTTCTCGGCGGCCGCGTCGAGCTCGTAGACCGACGAGTCGCGGCGGTACGAGCCGCCCCGGTCGCCGAGGTTCGCGACGGCCAGGTACGCCGTCCCGCCCGCGGCGAAGAGCTCCGCGGCGTGCGCGCCGTCCGTGCGGACCTTCTGCGCGCTCGCGTAGCGGCCGTTCGTCCAGACGAAGAGCTCGCTGTCCTGGCGCGGCGACCGCTCGTCCTTGTCGTTCGAGAAGAAGAGCCAGTGGCGGCCGCCGTGCTCGAGGGTCGCGGCGCCGTGCGCGCCGACCGTCGGGAGGTCGTGGTGGCTCTCGAAGGCCGTCCCCGCGGCGTTGAGCGCGAAGACGCGGGACCGCGTGCGCCAGCCCGTCTCGCGCGTGACGTAGCTCGCGGCGATGAGGTAGAGCCGCCCGTCGACGACGGCCGTCGTCGTCGCGCCGCAGCCCGGCGCGCGCACGGCCTGCCAGAGCACCCATCGATCGCCGCGGAGCGCGTAGATCTGGACGACGCCCTTGTTGAACTCCGCGACGGACAAAAAGGACGCGTCGCCGATCTTGAAGGTCACGACGTTGCCGCCGCCGTCGACGACGAGGCGCTGGTGCTCGACGAACGTTTCGCCCGCCCACCGCAGCACGACCGCGTCGCCGCCGTAGTAGTTGGGCACGACGAGCCAGCGGTCGTCCGCCGTCGCGACGAATTCGACGCCGTGCGCGCCCGTCGTCGCGAAGGCCTGGAGCTTCTCGAGCCTACCAGGTGCGTCGGTAACGATTTCTCTTCGTTTTCCCGGTCAAAATCTCTCGAAATTCGTCACGGCCGCAGGACGCTGCCTCGAGCCTTAGCTTGCCCGGCGCGTCGGAGAAGGCCTCGTAGACGACGCTCTCCGTCGTCATCGACGGCCGCGCGCCGGGCCGCGACGTGAAGAAGTTCGCGACGGCCAGGTAGTCCCGGCCGTCGACGACGAAGTGCGTCCAGCCGGCCGCGCCCTTCGTCGGCACGTCGAGCGCCTTCTCGAAGGGCTGCGCGGAGCCCAGCGACAGGCTCGCGGCGAGGACGACGCAAACATTTTTGTGCGCCTTCCAGGACGACCTCTGGCACGGTGCGCTGCAGTAGTACGTTTTTTTGCAGCGCGAGCACCGCAGCGATCCCGTCGATTCGCAGCCGTCGGCCGCGCACCGCCGAAGCATGACGGACGATGCGCTTCTGGGGCCGCAGCGCGAGGGGGAGCTCGGGTAGAGGCAGGCAGCGGCGCAGCAGCCCACCTCGCGAGAAGGCAGCCAAGACTTGGTGGCAGCCCGCGATTTGGCATAGTGCAACCATTCGATGTTGAAGCTCAAAAAAAAAGTAGAAAGCAAATAGACAAAAAAGGCAGCGGGGACTAGGCGTCGACGACCTTGGGACTCTCCGTCGCCGGGTCCGCGGGCGGCGCGTCGTCCGTCGCGGCGGCGAGGACCGCGCTTCCGGTCGCGTGCGGTAGGGCACGGAGCGGCTCGAGTTGCCCGAGGACCTCCGTCGCGGGGATGAGGAGCGGCGCGGGCTCCGGGCTCTCCTTGCCCTCCTCGGCGGCGGCGACGGCGGCCGCGCCCTTGACGACGGGCGGCGCCGCGGGCGCGCCGTAGACGGGCGTGCCGTATACGGGGTCGCGGCCGACGACCGGCGGCGGCGCGGCCTTCGCGGGCGGCGGCGGCTTGCCGTTCAGCGACCGCACGAGCGCCGGGATCGACGCGAGCCAGTAGACCTCGAGCGCCGTCAGGGGGAGCAGCGCCGCCAGGATCATGCCGACGTCCATGCCCTTGATGACGAGCGAGAGCATGCCGACGGCGCCCGTCGCGACGACCGCGGCGACGAAGCCGCCGACGGCGTAGTCCTTGGCATCCATGGGCGGCAGCGGCGCCTTCGACGGCTTCAGGGGCCCCACGAGGATGAGCACGACGGGGATGAAGAGCACGCCCGTGAGCACGCCCGACAGGATGACGCAGAAGAAGGGCCAGAAGTACGTCTCGCGGATGAACGGGTACGGCGCGAAGACCATGAGCAGGATCCCCAGCACCGTCGAGTTCG
Source organism: Aureococcus anophagefferens (assembly GCF_000186865.1). NCBI lineage: Eukaryota > Pelagophyceae > Pelagomonadales > Pelagomonadaceae > Aureococcus > Aureococcus anophagefferens. Next base: position 968,549 of record NW_008705566.1, on the reverse strand, counting down.
TGCCGTGGAGGATCGGCAGGAGCATGTGGTGCATGGCGTTGGCGATGCGGTCCTCGTGGCTGCCCTCGGCGAGCAGGAACATGAAGATCGTGTGCGTCGTGTACTCGTCGGCCATGCCGATGGCCATGAGGATCGCGATGGCCGTCATGCCGTTGAACATGAGCCCCACGAGGCCCATGAGGCCGCACGCGACGACGACGATCATGGCGATGGAGATGCACACGATGGCCGCGCCGTAGAGGCCCGACCGGATCCGCGTCCGCAGCGGGATCGACGGGTCCTGCTGCGTCACCGTCAGGATCGTCGTGCAGAAGCAGGCCGCGTTCAGCGCGAGGATGATCTGGATCATCGCCGAGTCGATGAGGGCCAGGTAGCTCTCCCAGTACGTGTACACGAAGCCGTCCATGAACGCGTCGAGCCCCCCGTGCGAGCCCCAGCTGTCGACGACGTCCCGCGTCTTCGTGATGCAGGAGATGGCGTCCTCCGTCGACTGGAGGACGCCCTTGAGCAGCGCCCGCGTGATGGTGTACATGATGGGGTGCTCGATGTGGCGCGCGCCCTCGTCGTCGAGGTACGTGACGATCTCGCCCGTCGCGCCGATGATGTTGCCGTTGACGTAGTCCTCGTAGCACTCGTAGAAGCGGTCCGCGGCGATGACCCCCGGGATGTCGTAGCGCGAGTCGAGGCCGAAGTTCGCCTCCGCGTCCATGAGCCGCGCGCCCCGGTCGTCCGCGTCCGCGCCGAGGCCGTACTGCGACGCGTTCTCCGCCGGGAAGAGGTAGCAGGCGAGGCTGCAGTTGCCCTGGTTCTTGACGTAGGGGTCGTTGCAGGCCGCCGTCGTCGCGAAGTTGTAGAGCGCGTGGACCCAGGAGTTCGTGAGGTGGAAGTCCGTGATGACGAACTTGGACAGCGCGACGCGCTGCACGAGCTCGTACAAGTGGAGCTGCGTCTCGTTGTAGTGCGACTGGCGCGTGACGAGTCTAGCGTTGTCGTCGCCGGAGTGCTCCCAGTAGGAGCGGAAGTAGAACTGGGGGCTCGTGCCGTCGCGGAAGACGCCCTCGGGCTTCTCGCCGACCTCGAGCCCCGTCATGCCCACGGCCGCGCAGACGAGGAGCGCGACGTAGGCCAGCAGGAAGGCGCCGCGCACGTGGGGCTTCTTCAACCCGGCGACGTAGAGCTCGACGACCTTCTCGCCGACGCCGTCGCCGCCGCCGTGGGACGCGCGCGTCTTCGCCGCCTCCTCGTGCTTCTTCGCCTCCTCCTTGGACTCCTCGCGCGGCGACACGGGCGCGGGCGCCTTCTTCTTCGTCGTCAGGGCCGCGGCGATGCGCGAGCGCCAGGAGCTTGTTGTCGCGCCGGGCGCGTCCGGCGCCACGGCGGCCTCGTTCGTCCCGAAGACGAACGCGCGGAACCGGAGCTCGAGGGAGAGCATCGCGACGAACATGAAGAGCACCGCGAAGAAGATGAAGGAGATGCCGATGGCCGCCTGGGCCGAGAAGTCGATGACCAGGGGCAGCGTCGACATCATGCCGCAGAGGAAGCAGATGAAGTTCGTGAGGGACGTGAGCAGGATCGACGGGCCGATCTGCCCGAGGTGGCGGCCCATGACCGCGTGGAGGTCATGCAGGTCGTCGTACTCGAGGTTGATGTTGCACGCGAGCACGAACATGTCGTCGACGCCGAGCCCCATGAGGAGGAAGGGCAGCACCTTCGACGACGTCGCGTTGAACTTGACGCCCATGAGCGCGGAGAGGCCGAGGCCGCCCGCGACGGCGACGGCGACGAGCGCGACGCCCAAAAGCCCGTTGAACATCTTGAACGTCTTGAGCTTGGGGAACTCCGTGAAGATCATGGTCGAGTAGGCGAAGAGCAGGAGGTAGCCCACGAGCACGGGCACGAAGGAGCCCTTCGTGAGCTCCTCGTAGGCCTTGTCGAGCGTGTTGTACTCGTTGTACGCGCCCATCTTGATGTGCTTGTCCTGGTCCGGCACGAAGGCCTCGTCCCAGACCTTGGACATGGCGTCCAGACCCGCCTCGGCCTCGCCCTCCGTGATGCCCAGGAACTGCAAATCGTGCTTCTGCCCGAAGTCCGAGTTCTGGTCCGCCCACTTGGCGGCCGCGTCGAGGTCGCCCGCGGTGTTCTCGCGGCCCTCGATGAACATGATGGTCTGGATGGCGCCGGCGGACTTGATGCGGCCCGACGGCGTCGTGCGCTTGTTGAGCACGACGTACTCGTTCGTGAACTCGAGCGACGGCACGGCCGTCCAGGCCGGGCACGAGTCCTCCGCGAGCCGCCGCACGTCCGCGTCCGTCGCGACGTCGACCTGCCACGTCTTCGGGTCGACGTTGATGAAGAGGAAGTCGCGCGTGAAGTTGGCCACGAGGTTCATCGTGTAGGCGCGGTTCTCCGCGAGCGACGCCCGGAACCGCGCGAAGCGCCGCGCGCAGTCGGCGAACGAAGTCTCGTTGATGCGCTCCGGCAGGAACTCGTCGGGGTCGGCGTAGATCGTGTAGTTCTCGAAGATGCCGCACTCCGTCAGGTTGTGGTAGCTCGAGTTGTAGAAGTCGTTCTTGAGGTGGTTCGCCTTGCACGTACTGTCGCACTGGTTCGGGTAGCGCTCACCCTCGTAGCCCGTGGAGTTGGCCTCGCTGTAGAGCGTGTCGCACCAGCCCGAGAGGCGGGCGAACTCGCAGCGGTCGTAGCAGCGCACGTCGTCGGGGTCCTCGAACTTGACCTCGACGTTGGAGAGGAAGTCGTCCTGGAGGAACATCGTGAAGTTGAAGTCGGGGTTGAGGCCGCACGTGAGCGGGCCGACCTGGAATTCGAGCTCGCCGGGCTCGTCCTCGGCGACCGTCGGCGGGTAGGACAGGGTCGGGCTCGGCGTAAAGTTCCCGAAGGTCGGCGCGTAGGTCGGGAACCGCGTGGGTTGGCGCGACGGCGCCGGCGTCGTCGGGCCGGGCGTCGGCCGCCGCGTGGGCGCGTGGGCGACCGTGGGCCGGGGCGTCGGCTCGTAGGAGGGCGCGTAGGCCAAAGTCGGCGCGTAGGACGTGGGCATGGACGACGGCTCGAGGGAGAGCGTCGGCGACGGCGTCGTGCGATTGAGGGTCTCGAAGAAGTCCGTGACGACGCACGTCTGGTACTCGACGAGCGCGCCGACGAGGTCGGCGATCCAGGAGAAGCTCGGGTCCTCGATGCGGTTCCCCTCGTCCTCCTGCGTCGGCACCGCGGTCACGCTCGGCGGCGAGCTGCCCGTGGGCGCGTACGTCGGCCGGAACGTCGACGTGGGCTCGTAGCTGAACTGGGGCGTCGGGAGGCTCGTCGGGAGCGCCGTGGGCTCGTAGGTCGGGTGCACGGTCGGGTGCGTCGGCGCGTAGGACGACGACGTCGGCCAGTAGGTCGCCGTCGGCCGCGCGGACGGCATCGTCGGCGCGAGCGAGGGGACGACGGTGGGGACGTAGGACGGGACGTTCGTGGGCGCGTAGGACGGCCCCGACGGCTTCGGCGAGTCCGTGGGGCGCCACGTCGCCGTGGGCGCGAGCACGGGCTCCGCCGACGGCGGCTCCGTGGGCCGCACGGTCGGGCACTGGGAGGGCTCGTACGTCGGGCGCAGCGTCGTCGGCTCGAGCGTCGGGCACCGCGTGGGCGTCGCGGAGAACGTGTGGGCCATGGACGGCTTCTTGGACTTCGTGGGCACGACGGTGGGCGCGTAGGACGGCACGACCGTGGGCGGGTAGGTGGGCATGTAGGTGGGCGCGTAGGTTTTGCGCACGGGCGCGGACGTCGGGAGCTCCGCGCGGCTCGCGGCGTAGAACTGGCCCGCGAAGGCGTCGAGCGGGAGCGGCGCGTCGTCGTCGTCGGCGTTGGTGAAGTTGAACTGGCACGTCGCGTTGTCCTGCTGGCACTCGAACTCGCAGCCCGTGAAGTTGTTCGCCGTGTCCTTGAGGTAGACGCACCAGCCGACGTCGTCCGCGAAGACGCAGGGGTAGTTGAGGATGGGCTCCGGCAGGGGCGAGTCCGGGTAGAACATGCCCCGCGTGCTCAGCGCCTGGTCGTAGAGGTAGAAGAGGTAGAAGTCCAGCGCCTTCTGGAGCGCGACGTACTCGGGCCGGTCCGGCGCGTCCGGGTCGAGGAACTTGCGGCACTCGACCCAGCCCGGGTTCTGGCCGTAGCCCAGGGTGTTGAGCCCCGGCAGGCCCTGGAAGATCATGAAGCCCGTGTAGGGCAGCAGCGTGAACGCGTTGAGGCTCACGGTGATCTCCGGCAGCGACGGCAGCTTGCCGTAGACGCACATGCTGTAGGGGTTGACCTTGACCTTGTCGAGCTCCGGGTCCCACTTGCGCAGCATGCGCGTGACGATGTCGTTCAAGTCGAGGCCGAAGAAGCCGCCGAAGATGAACTCGCCGAAGGACTCGTTGATCGCCGGCGGGTTGATCGGCGTCTCCGTCCACGTCGTCCACGCCCAGTCGCCCTCCTGGAAGCAGTCGAGGAAGGACCAGTAGAGCGGCGGCAGGCGCACGTAGCGCGCGTAGTTGCGCAGCACGTCGTACATCTCGAAGTCGTAGCCGCGGACCGTCGAGCCCGCGTTCAGCACCGTGTCCTGGACGACGCGCGCGAGCTCGAGCATGTGGCTCCGCTGGAGCACGTCGCCGTTGGCCCAGTGGCCCCGGTCCGTGTAGATGCTCCGCAGCTGGTACTCGCGCTTGTCCGCGTCCCAGTGGTCCTCGAGGTAGACCATCTCGTCGAAGCGGTCCGTGCCCTCGCGGACGTAGAGCCGGCTCGGCCGCGTCTCCGTCTTCGCGGACGTCACGAGGCCCGACGCGCAGAGCAGCATCGTCGTCATGCCCACCAACAGCACGAGCTCCGCGTGGCGGCTGCAGAAGCCGCCGACGGCGTCGAAGAACGTCGTCGGCGTCTGGAGCGCGGCCCAGACGCGTTTCGGCGTGCCCGCGACGTAGGCCAGCGTGGCCTTGAGGGGCTTCCTGAACACGTAGGCGTAGAGGAAGTAGCAGATCGTGACGACGCCCAGGAGCCCGCCGAAGAAGCGGAACGCGTCGAAGCCCGTCGCCGTCTCGCCCGGCCAGTCGTCGTCCGTCGCGTCGTCGCCGGGGACGTAGGGCAGCGTCGGCGCCTCGCTCGTCGGCGCGGGCCAGGGCGCCGAGCTCGGCGGCGGCGTGCCCCGGAGCGTCGGCGCCGGCGAGTTCGACGGCGCGGCGCTGTACGTCGGCGCGGGCACGGGCGCGAAGCTGTACGTCGGCGCCTGCACGGGCGCGTCCGTCGCCGGGCAGGCGCCGAGGATCTGCACGCCGCCGCCGAAGCCCAGGTAGGACCAGGCGTGGCACGTGTTCATGGGCTCGCCGACCATGTCGATGAAGCAGATGCCCGTGCACGTCCCGCTGAGGCAGACCTTGAGCCGGAACGTCGCCGCGTCGCAGTCGAAGGCGTAGTCGCTCGACAGCTCGCCGACGCCCTCGACCTCGCCGAGGCTCGCGCAGCCGGCCCCGCTGAAGACGTCCGGCAGCGGCGACGCCCCGACGACGTCGCTGCAGTCGCCCTCCCTACGGTGCGTGGTTTGTTTTGGGGAGGGTGCTTGGGGGGCGGGGGACGCGGCGTCGCGCGAGTGCATCGCGAGGGAGGTCGTCGACGGGAGGTCCGAGACGTTCATGCCCGGCGGGGTCGCCATGGCGCCCGCGCGCGGGTCGCACCGCGCTGTTGGGAGTCTGGGGGTGTGGAATGGTGGGAGCTCCTGCTGCGCTGGATGTGTTGGCGTTTCATCGCGATCTTGAGGTATCTACTTGCAAACGGCACACCAACCATTGCCATTGGATCCTAGGTTGAAGAATCGCTGCGAAATGGTGGCATCCAAACTCGTGCTGCTCGGGCTGCTGTCCGCGACGTCGGCGCGGGGTGATGAGTGCGCCGGCGCCTGCTACGGCTGCCGCTTCCAGCAAAGCGCGGTCTGCGTGAATTCGTCGTGGGTGAATGCCGGCAGCTGTGTACACCGCCAGCGTCCTGCGGCCGTCACGATTTTCGAGAGACTTTGACCGGGAAAACGATGAAAGATCGTCACCGACGTGCTTGGTAGGTCACCGCCGTCGGTGGCCAGGTGCCCATCGGCGTGCCGCCGCCGCCGACGCCCAAGCCGCCGCCGAACGCGTTGCTCCCGGCGCTGAAGCGCGGCCCCGTGCCCGACGGCGTCTACGCGCTGCCGGGCCTCGACGTTGGGCCCGACCTCGCCTTCGGACCGAACCACATGCTCGGCTTCTTCCGCGACACCAAGTGCAGCGAGATGTGCCCCGCCGGCGTCTTCGCGCCCGAAGCATGTCGACCCCGTCGCTCTCGGTAGGTGCCTGCGCGCGACGTACTACAACAGCTCGAAGATGAACTGCGATGCTCCGGGCGTCGTGAACTTCGTCGATTCGCCGATTTGGAGTATCCCGGACATCCCCTTCGACCAGTATCTCGACGAGACGAGCCAGATCTACTGCAAGGACGACCGCGTCGCGTGGGTGCGGAGCAACGAAGGGATCCAGTGCCTCGGCGCGCCCGCCGGCGACGGGACGATCGCGTCGTGCTCCGCGTGCCCCTGGCTCGCCGTCGGCTGGATCCCCGAGCCGGAGGCGCCGGGCTGCGGCGCGTCCGGGCCCTGCAAGGCCGGCGCGAGCTGCTGCCGCGACCCGACGGCGCCCGCGTCGTCGCCGCTCTGCGTCTCGGAGCCGGAGTGCCCGGTGGTCTACTCGCAGTGCTGCGCGACGGCGGGCTGCCCGATGCCCTTCGAGCGCGAGTGCGGCGCCAACGCGACGCGCGTCGTCTAGAGGAGGATGTAAGCACGATCCCGCTCCTAAACTCCCTGCGACGCGGATCTCGAGGACGCTGGCTCTTCTAGATCTCAAGGTAAACACAACCGCACTGTGTCGACGACCCAAAAAGTCCCCGCGACGTCAAGTTACGTGGGGAGCGCCGCGACGGCGGCGGGCGCGGCCGCGGCCGCGGCCGCGTTCGCGACGCGCGCCGCGGCGGCCGCGGCCGCGACGAGCTCGTCCCGGTGGTCGGCGAGGACGAGGAGGAGCGCCGGGATCGACGCGAGCAGAGCGCTCGCGAGGTCCGGCCCCGCGGCCCGCGGCGGCGGCGCCTCGGGCGGCGGCGGCGCGGCGCCGAAGACCGCGTGGCGCGCGCGGCGCCCCGCGTCGACGGCGAGCTTCGAGACGCGGCGGAGCGGGCTCAGGGAGACCTGGGGCGCGGCGGGCCGGTCGTAGAGCGGCGTGCCGACGCCCGTGCGCCGGGTCTCGACGTAGTTGGACCGGTAGTGGGGCGCGTCCGGCTTCGGCGGCGCGACGAGCGCCACGGTCTGCTGCGCCAGCGACCGCAACTTGCCACCGAGCTGGAAGCGGCGGTCGACCTCCGTCGCCGCGTCGGCGACGGCGGACCCCACGGACGCGGCGACGGCCGCCGTCTGCTGCTGCAGCGCGACGGGGTCGAAGCGGACGATCTCGCCCGCGACGCCCTCGAGCGCGGGGCCGTAGCGGCGGCTCAGCGACGCGCCCGCGCTCTTGGCCCAGAAGCCGCAGCGCGCGCCGAGGCCCAGCACGGCGGCGGCGCAGGCCCGCGCCCAGAGCACGCCGAGCCGGCGCGCGAGGTCGCCGCCCGCGAGCGACCCCCAGTCGTCGTCGTCGAGCCAGCCGCCGGCGCCCGGCGGCGGCGCCGGCTGCGTGAGCACGAGCAGCGCGCCGCCGACGGCGCCCGCGAGGCCGCCGAGCGTCGCCAGGCTGCTCAGCGCGCACCAGCCCACGACCGCGCCGCAGAGGCCGCAGCCGAAGAACGCCGACGTCGCGAGCGTCGTCGCCGTCCGGTTCGCGAGCGTCGACGCGATCTCGAAGTCGACGGGCCGCGGCGCCGCGCGCGACCGCGCCGGCGGACCGTCGTCGAGCAGGAAGGCGCTCTCGAGGGCCGACGCCGCGCCCTCGTTCTCGCTCAGGGCCTGGTCCGCCCAGGACCGCGGCGGCGCGGGCATCTCGATGGGGAGCGACGCCGCACCGCGGGGCGTCTTCGGGAGCGCGGTTCGGTGCGCGGCGCGGAGCGCCGACGCGAACGGGGTCTGCGCGAGGAGGGCGAAGCCGCAGAGGGCCCGTCGCGGCGTCATCCTGGACGTCCTTCTTCCGTGGTCCATCGTTGATTTCGGAACGTCCGTCACTACTTGAACCGTTGAAATGGGATAAAAACGGGTGTCCGGGCCAACGCGTCCGAGGCCTGGACTGCCACTTCGGGCCAGCGCCGAAAGAAGCCCAGTGGCTAGACGTGACAAAGACAAGCGTTCGATTTGGCACGAATGGTCGGCAGTTGCGCCGACTTCGGTGACAAAACCCCCGGCCGCTGGGCCCATGGGGCCGATTTGCGGCAGACGAGCTCGACAACCTCGTCGGCGCCGCCTTAGGCGCACGGCGTCCAGAGCCGCGCACCGCGCCAGCCATGGCACGCGCCTACCTCGCGGTGGACGTCGAGCTCGCGTCGGCGTTCCTGGCGGCCCAGGAGGACAAGGGCCTGCGCTGGCTCAAGGCCAAGGTCGAGGGCGAGGCCGTGCGCCTCGTGTCGTCCGGGCGCATGGGCGCCTCCATCGGCGCCGACTTCGACGCGCTGCAGGCCGACGCGAGCCTGGCCATCGACGAGCCGGCCTTCGTGCTCTTCAGCCGCGACGCCGAGGCGCTCGCGGCCGGCGCGGCGCGGTCGTGGCAGCTCGTGTGCTGGGTGCCCGACTCCGCGGCGCCGCGGCTGAAGATGATCTACAGCAGCTCGCGCGAGGACCTGAAGGGCAGCCTGGGCGGTGGCTTCTTCAGCAGCTTCAAGGACTACTGCGCCAACGACGGCGGCGACATGGCCTGGTCGCACGTGGCCGGCGCCGAGGCGGGCGGCGCGCCCGCGCCGCTCACGGACAAGGAGCTCTTCCTGAAGGAGGAGCAGAAGCTGGAGAAGGACACGCGGAGCAGCGTCGGCATGGCGTCCGTGCCCTTCCGCCTCGCCGACGACCTCGAGGCGGCGCTGCGGGCCTTCGTCGCGGGCGAGGCGGACTTCGTCGAGGCCGTCGTCGGCGACTGCGAGACGCTCAAGCTCGCGGCGCCGCACCAGACGCTCGGCGGCGCGGGCGACCTCAAGGACGCGCTCAGCGCCCTCGACGCGCCGCGCTTCCTGCTCGTGGCCAAGCCCAAGCCCGGCGGCGGCGCGGCGAAGCTCTTCGTCTACTACTGCCCCGAGTCCGCGCCCGTCAAGGCGAAGATGACCTACTCGACGGCCAAGGCGACCTTCGCCGACATCCTCGCGGGGCCCCTCGGCGTCGACCCGGAGAAGACCCTCGAGGTCCGCGACGCCGGCGACCTCCAGGCGGACGTCGACGCGGTCGTCGCGCCGCCGGCCGACGACCGCGCGATCAAGCACGCGGCCAACTCCAAGCCCAAGGGGCCCGGCCGCCGCTCGACGACGCGCGGCTCCGCGAAACTGAAGAAGTGGACGCCCGAGGGCTGACGCGTGTCGTTCTCGGCTAACACCACCTCTCGATGCCGAGGATGCCGGGCGCGCCGGCGTCAAAAGAGCCGGAAGCGAGCCCATTCAAACTCGACCATCACCAGGCCTCGTCGCGCCTTCGACGCCGTCAACGCGACCCGGGCGCCCCGTCGATTTGAAAGTCGTCGACGCTGTAAAAGCTCCTCCCATATGTCCACGCCGATGGACGTCGACGCGTCCCCCGGGACGATGGACGCGCGGCGCGAGCGCCAGGCGCTCCAGGCGCAGCGCCAGGAGGAGGAGCGCAAGCGCCTCGCGGCGGAGCGGTCGAAGAGCGACAAGGAGCTGAGCGCGCGCAAGGCGAAGAAGGTCGCCGAGTTCGAGCAGGCCGTCGAGGCGGCCAAGGGCGAGGTCGAGGCCGCGGCGACGCGGCGCGCGGCGGCCAAGGCGGAGCTCCGGCGCGTGAACGCCGCGCGGAGCAAGCTCGAGGCGGAGCTCAAGCGCGCGCTCGAGCGCGAGGGCAAGTCGCCCGCCGACGCCGCCGCCGCGGCGGCGGCGCCGGCGGCGGCGCTGGCGCCCCTCGCGCTCCCGGCCGCCGGCGGCCGCCTGCCGCTCGCACCGGAGCTCATGGCGCCGGCGCTCCTCGTCTGGGACGCGGCGCAGACCTTCCACAAGCAGCTGAAGCTGGCCTGCTTCTCCTTCGACGACTTCGCCTTCGCTGTCGCCTCCGAGTCCGTCGACTCCGTGCTGCTCATCGAGACCGTGCGGTCGATGCTCCGCCTCATCCTCGCCGAGGGCGCGATCGCCATCGAGGACGAGGACAAGATGGAGCGGAGCGACGACGAGGAGGAGGAGGAGGAGGAGTCGGAGGAGGAGTCCGAGGAGGGCGACGACGACGAGGAGGAGGAGTCCGAGGAGGACGACGACGACGAGTCGGAGGAGGACGAGGGCACGCCGCTGCCCAAGCACCGCGTGTCGCGGAAGCCGCGGCGCCTCGGCGTGTCGCCGACGCCGCGGTCGACGCGGAAGCGCCAGTCCATGGAGTACGCCGACAAGGTGACGCCGCGGAACTGGGAGTCGATGCTCCGCCGGTGCCTCCGGGGCCTGTCGGCGGCCGCCGCGGGCCGGAAGGAGGGCTGGGTCAAGGCCTGCGGCCTGGCCCTCGAGGCGCGCAAGCGCATGGCCGGCGAGAACGGCGCGCCCTTCCGGGCCCTGCCGCTGGCCCACAAGGTCGGCGCGCTCTGCGCGCTCGCGCTCGGGGTCTACGGCACGCACTGCGTGTCGTGCGAGTGCGCGGCGCGCAAGGAGGCCCAGGAGGACTGGGTCCGCGACGCCAAGGAGCGCGAGAAGGACCTGAAGGCGGACAAGAAGGAGGAGCAGGACGCCTTCAAGGAGGAGGCCATCGAGATGCTCCGCGCGGAGAAGACGCGCAAGTTCGAGGAGACGCGGGCCCGGGAGGCCGCCGAGGAGCCCCCGGCGAAGAAGGCCAAGGGCGACGGCGACGACGACGAGTCCGCGGCCAAGGCGCCGGCGAAGAAGGCCAAGGAGCCGAGCTTCAACGAGATCGCGCGCCGCGTCGAGCAGCTCCGCGCGGCCGAGGTCGTCGAGCACCGCGTCGTCCTCGACGCGCCGCCCGCGGACGACGCGCTGTCCGACGACGAGGCCGAGGCGGACCCCGACGAGGCCGACCTGAGCCTCATCGAGCGCAACAAGCGCCGCAAGGCCCTCGGGGCCGCGCGCGAGCGCAACGCGGCGAAGCGCGACGAGCGCGCGCGCCGCGCGCGCCGCGACGAGGACCGCGCCGAGGTCAACGAAATGATCCGGGCCGCGCTGGCCGACGACGACGACGCGGGCCTCAAGGCCGCGCTCAAGGCCGCCAAGGGCGCGGAGCTCCTCGGCGCCGACGGCGCGGGCGACGACGGCGACGAGCCCTGGTGCACGAAGCTCGTCGCCGACGCGATGCGCCGGAGCCACGCCGCCAAGCAGAAGCGCGACGACGACCGGGAGCGGCTCAAGCACGCCGCGGGCCTCGCGAGCCACGACGTCCGCCGCGAGCCCCTCGGCGTCGACCGGGACGGCCGCCGCTACTGGCAGATCGACGCGGGCGAGAAGACCGCCGGCGGCGACCGCGACGACCGCCTCTTCCGCGTCCTCGTCCAGGAGCTCGCGGGGCCCGCCGCGGCCGCACCGGGCGCCGCCGCGCCGCCGCGGGACCTCGCCGAGACGTCCCTGTGGTCGTGCTACTCGTCCTGGAAGGAGCTCAAGCTCCTCTACCGCGCGCTGAGCGACGCCGTGCCCTGCGAGCGGTCGCTGCGCGCGGCCCTCGCGGCGCAGTACAACGCCGCGGAGCCCCTCGACGCCAAGTTCGACGAGGACTGGCACGTCGAGGGCCACGCCGCGCTCCGGTCGCTCGTGCAGCGCAAGTTCGGCCGCAAGCTCGCCGAGGGCGTCGTCACGGGCTGGCTCAGCGCGGAGCACAACGAGGGCCTCGCGCTCTGGCACGTGGAGCACGGCGACGGCGACGAGGAGGACCTCGAGGAGGACGAGCTCGAGGCCGCGCTCGCGGACCACGCGTCGGGCTTCCGCAAGTACACGAACACGTCGCGCGCCCGCAACGACGCGAAGCGCGTCAAGGAGGAGCAGCACGCGGGCGTCATCGGCGTCGTCGTCCGCAAGGAGCTCAACGTCATGGGCTACGACGACGCGCTCGTCGACGAGCTCTTCTACTGAGAAGGGGGGCGCGCGCGCGGCCGTCATAAGGGCGGCTCCGTCGACCTTAGCGCGCGCGGCGGCCCCGCTCTTCCACCTCGTCGATTGCGCGCGCCGCGAGGCGCCGCGCGCGAGTCGCGTCGACGAGCCCCGCGGCCGCCGCGCGCGTCCAGAACAGGAAGGCCGCGTGGGCGTAGAGCACCTCGTCGGCGGCCTCGGAGCGCCGCGCGTCCCAGGCGCCCGTCGACTCGAGCGCGGCGAACTGCGCGGCGGGGTCGCCGGAGCTGCGGACCTTGAGGAGCTCGGCCGGCGCGACGGCCGCGTCGCCGCGGACGGCCGCGTGGGCGAGGGCCGCGCTCAGGTCCCAGTGCTCCGTGAGCCCGACCATGAGGAAGCCCGCCTCGAGCTCGCCGACGGCGGCCGCGACCTGCGCGGGCGACAGCGCCGGCGCGTAGGCGTAGCACTCGAGGCCCAGGACCATCTTCGTCGCGCAGTTGCGGACGCAGGCGCCCCGGGCGCAGAACGACGCGTACGCGGCGACGCGCCGCGCCTCCTGCGTCTCCCGCGCGACGGCCTTGAGCAGGGCCGGGCGCGCCGTGCAGCCCGCCGTCGGCCAGCAGTGGAGCCGGTCCCGGTAGCCGCTGACGACGCGCGCCGCCGGGCTCCGGAAGAGGCCCACGGCCCGGCCGCGGTGGAGCGTCGCGTTGTAGGGCAGGTGGCGGCCGCCGCCGTTGCACTCCGCGCGCTTCGCGTCCATGAAGCCGTTGAGCCAGGCGACGTCGCAGGACGACTGGCGGACGTCGCCGAGGCCGCTCCACCGGCACTGGCCCTGCTGCGGGCCGAGGTGGTCGCGCCGGTCGGGGCCGTAGTCCGCGACGCAGCCGAACTTGGCGCCCGGCGGCAGCGCCGGGCAGCAGAGCCGGCAGGCCACGTTGACGAAGCCGCTGCCGCACTTCGGAATGTGAAGCCAGAAGAGGTCGCGCGTCGCGGGCGTCGCGTTCGTCGACGGCCCCAGGACCCGCGGCGGCGTCGCGGCGGGCTGCGTCGTGTGTATGGCGCCGGCGGCGGCGCCGCGGCGCAGCAGCGCGATGGCGGCGACGGCGCAGGCCGCGGCGACGGCGCCGGCGACGCGGGCGGCGGGTTTGCGGGCTGGTGGTGCAGCCGCGGCAGCAGCCTCCATCATAATCGTATGTGCACTGTCGACATATTGAATTCAAGATCCTTTCTGGGCATTGCATTTCGATTGATTCCGACGTCGGTGTCGTCGCACGGTTCGTTCGCCCATCGAGATGGCCACGGTGCGCGCGGCGCTGCTCGGGCTCCTCTGCGCCGCCGCCGCGGCGCCGTCCGCCGCGGCGGACTGCGAGGACAGCACGTCATGGTTTTACAAGAAGACGAGCGCGCGCCCGGCGTCCTCCTCGCAGCCCCGAATAGACGTCCCCTCCCCCGCGCCGCAGAGCGCGACTGCGGCTGGGTCGGCAAGGAACTCGACCGCTGCGGGTCGGAGAAGATCAAGGACGAGGACGGCTTTGTCCCCGCCGAGAGCTGCCCGTTGACGTGCGAGACGTGCCCCACGTGCGAGGACAGCACGTCGTGGCGCGCGGCCGGCGCCCCCCTCGGGAACTCCCCAGGACGCGCCCCCGACCAACTCCCGGCAGGTACGTGAAGAAGCCGAAGAACGACTGCGAGCGGTACATCGCCAAGAAGGCCAAGAACTGCAAGCAGACGGACGACTACGGCGTCTCCGGGTACGAGGCGTGCCCGGTGATGTGCGAGGAGTGCGAGGCCGGGGACGAGTACGAGGACGAGTCCGAGGACTACGTCGAGTGCGAGGAGTGCGACTGCGGCGACGCGACGGACGGCGGCTGCGACGAGTACGCGGAGCAGATCGATGAGCTCACGGCCGATGTCGAGGCGCGGGACGAGAGGATCTCGGACCTGACCAAGGAGCTCGAGGAGAACGCGGAGTACATCGAGGACCTCGAGGACGAGGTCGACGAATACAAGGAGGAGATCGAGGACCTCGAGGAGGACTACGGCGAGCTCGAGGAGTCCTACGGCGAGCTCGCCGGCGAGCTCGAGGAGGTCAACGACCTCGTCGGGGAGCTCGAGAGCTACATCGAGATGCTCGAGAGCCGCCTCGATCTCGCCTACGTGGGCTGCGCGGGCTCCTACAGCTACGACTTCTCCTACTCCTACTCCTACGACATGTGGGAGGACTACGACGAGGAGTACGACGAGTGGGAGGACTACGACGAGAGCGAAGACGAGGGAGACGACTACGAGGGAGACTACGGGCCCTATGGGAACGAAGGCTACGACGAGAACGAAGACTACGACGAAAAGGAGTACGACGACGAGAAGGGCGACGAAAAGGAGTACGACGACGAGAAGAGCGACGAGTGGGAGTACGACGACGAGAAGGGCGACGAGTGGGAGTACGACGACGAGAAGGGCGACGAGTACGGTGACTACTCACCCTAATCGAGACCACCACCCCTACCAACCAAGACCCTGCCCCCGAAATCCCCCTCCGAATCACCCTCGCCCGTCTTGCTAATTTCGCTTCCCCCACCCCGAATTCCCCCGAACCCTCCGAACCACCCTCGCCCGATGTGCGAATGTCGCTTCCCCTGGGTCACGACGGGCGGCCGCCGATCCAGGCGACGGCGAGGAGCTCGGCGCAGGTCGCGAGGTCCGCGAGGCCCACGACGACCGGGCCGCCGTGGGCGAGATGGCGCAGCCCCGCGAGCCCGAGGAACGCGGCCCACGCCGAGGCCGCGAGGCTCGCCTCGACGGAATTCGCGTCCGGGAAGAGGGCCACGGCGACGCCGAGGCAGAGGGACAGCGTCGCGAGCTCGAGCTGGAACATGCGCGACGAGGCGCTCTGGGGCCCGTCGCCGCCCGCGACGCGGTCGCCCAGGTAGACGTGGCCCGCGAAGCACGCGCAGGCCATGCTCGTCACCAGCACTCCGTAGACCCAGGACCGCGCGCCGGCCCGCAGCGCCAGGTGCCAGCTGCCGTGGGCCGCGAGGAACGTCGCGACGATGACGAGCCCCGCGATCGGGTAGACCACCAAGAACTTCGCCCCGAGCAGCCGCGGCGCGGGGCCGGCCGGCGCGACCGCGGCGGTCGTGCTGCCGTCCGTCGCTTCCGTCGTTTCTTTATGATGCACTGGATTGCCTTGCTCCGTGTCCGTTATCGGGGCGCTCGCGGGCGGCTCGCTCTTGTGCAGGTTCCTTTCCATGTCCATCGTCGAGATGCGGTGCAGATGGTGTACTCGGCCGCAAGGATGCGAGCATCGGGCTGCCCAGATGGGCTGCCCCAAATGGGTTGGACCAGACCGTGCACATCATGTTGCTGTAGCAGAGCAGGCGCGACTGCGTGAGTGGGCAGCCCATGGGCAAGAGCACAAAGCCGCGCGGCGCCGCACCGCCGCCGCTGCCGTTCGCCGACGCGCTGGAGGCCGGCGACGCCGAGGCCCTCGGCGCGCTGCTGCTGGCGGCGCTCCGCGCGCGCAACCCTGCGGTCACGGCCGTCGCGGACGTGCGCATCGCGCAGCAGCGCGGCGAGGCCTTCACCGGCGGCCGGTCGACGCCGGTCTACGACGTCGCCGCGACCCTGACGGTCCGCGGGACGACGAAACGCCGCGCGTTCGTCGCCAAGGTCGTGCGCCACGGCGGCGGCTCGGAGCGCGACGCGTTCCGCCGCGCGTCCTACGCGAACGAGCGCGCGTTCTACGCGGCGCCGGACGCGCTCCGGGGCCGCGTCGCGACGCCGACGGCCATCGCGGCCGAGGGCGACGACGAGCGGACGTGCCTCGTCCTCACGGACCTCCGCGAAGGGAGCGCCGCGTTCCCGGACCACCCCGAGCTGCTCCGCGGCGGCGCGCTCGCCGCCGCGGTCCGCGCGCTCGCGCGCTTCCACGCGGCGTTCTACGCGAAGTCGCCCGCGGCCGTCGAGGCGCGGAGCAAGCTGTTTCCGCGGGGCACGTTCTGGCGCCTCGACGCGCCCGGCGCCCGGCCCTTCAGGCCTACGGCCTGGCCGGCCGCGCTGCGCTGGCTCGAGGCCCGCGACGGCGGCGCGGGCGGCCCGCTGCGCCTACTCGCGGCGCGCCTCGGCCGCGCGGCGCCGGCGATCGACGCGGCGCTGCGGGCCGCGGCGCCCGCGCACGGCACGGTCGTCCACGGCGACTGGAAGGCCGCGAACCTCTTCTTTTCGGACGCGTCGGTGGCCTGCGTCGACTTCCAGTACGCGGGGGGCGGCCTCGGCGCGCAGGACCTCGCCTACGTTCTCTTCCCCGACGCGCGCGGCGACTTCTTGGGCGACGGCGAAGAAGGGGTGGTGGAAGCGTACTTCGACGCGTTCACCGAGGCGCTGGCGGCGAGCGCGGGCGGCTCCTACGCGTCCTACAAGCGGCCGCTCTTCCGCCGGCACTACGAGCTCGCGCGGCTCGACTTTTTTCGCTACATGCTCGGAAACGGCTGGGCGCCGGCGACGGACGCGGACGACCGCGCGGTCCGGGCCGCCGAGGCCGCGCTCGGCGCCATCGACGGCATCGTCGAGAACGACGCGGGGCTCAGCGTCCACGTCGTGGACCGGCAGGACTACGGGGCGCTCGTGCGGGACTGGGTAAGTGGGGCTTAATTAGCAGCGCGGGACGTCGAGGCCTACGTCGTCGCAATAGGTCGGCGGTAACGGCTCGTTGCACAGATGTTGCACGTTGACGAAGGGCTGTTGGTCTTTGGTCACGAGGTCGACGACGAGCTGCGCGTCGACACTATGGTGCTCACGCGCGACCTAACGAACGCGCCGCCGCCCCCGCCGCCGCCGACGGACGCCAAGTCGCCCGGGCGCCTCGCCACGCTGATGGGTCCCGCGAGCCCGAGCTCCGCGGAGCGGGCGGAGAAGCCGACGGACCTCATGATGACGATGAGCTTCTCGCCGCCGCGCCACGGCGCGAAGCTGGACAAGAAGGTGCCCGTCGTGCGGCGCGTCGAGTTCGCCGAGGCGGTGAAGAAGCCCGCCGAGGCGAAGCCCCCGGCCGCGGCGCCGCCGGCGTCGCCCGAGGCCGTCATCGACCTCGACGCCGCGCGGTCCGAGGCGGAGCGCCTCGAGCGCCTGGCCGAGTCGGCGAAGAAGGCGTCGCTCTGCGAGTCGCCCGCGCCCTGGCGGCTCCAGCCGAAGCGCGACGCGCTGACGCCGCGCGACGCCGAGAGCCGCGAGTCGAAGCGGCACGTCGCGGCGCTCCGGCTGCAGACGCTGCTGCACCACCGCCGCGCGGAGAAGGCGCGCGCGAAGACCGTGCTCCTCGAGAAGCTCCAGGCCGCGCGGTCGCGGTTCGAGGCGGCGTCGCCCCATCTCTCCGCGACCCCCGCCCGACCCGCTCGACCCCTCCGCAGGCCCGAGGACGGCGCGGCGGCCGTCGCGGCGCTGTCCGACGCGCGGCGCGCGCTCGCGGAGGCGAACAAGCGCGCGGACGTCGCCGAGGCCGACGCGTCCGCGGACCGGCGGCGCGCGGCGGCCGCGGAGGCGCGCGCGGGCGCGCTCGAGAAGGCCGCGGCGGCCGCGCCGCCGGGCACGCCCGCGGCCGCGCGCAAGTCGAAGCAGGCCAGGCTCGAGGAGGCCGCCGCGGCGGCGGCGCGGGAGCGCGACGCGGCCGCCGCCGAGGCGGCGGCGCTGCGGCGCGAGGCCGCGGACGCGGACGCGCTGCGGCGCGAGCTCGCCGACGCGCGCGAGGCCGCGGCCGCGGCGCGGCGCGAGGCCGCGGCGGCGGCGGAGGTGCGCGAGACGTTCCTCGCCGCGGAGCGCGCGCGCGCGGACGCCGCCGAGGCCCAGGTCGAGGGCGCGGAGCGCGCGGCGGCGCGCGCCAAGGCCGAGACGGCGTCGATGGTCGAGACGACGGAGGCCGCGGAGGGCCGCGTGCGCCGCGCCGAGGCCGCCGAGGCCGCGGCCCGGGGCGAGCTCGCCAAGGCCGCCGCGTCCTTCGACGGCGACCGCAAGCTCTGGGACGGCGTCCGCCGCCGGCTCCACAACCGCGTCGTCGAGCTCCAGGGCAACATCCGCGTCTTCGTGCGCGTGCGGCCGGCGCTCGCCGTCGGCGCCAACGGCTCGGGCACGACGGCCGGGGGCCTCACCTGCCCCGCGGCGCCCGCGGGGTCGTCCGCGGACGCCGTCGAGGTCGCGGAGCTGGTCGCGCCCGGCGGGCCGCCGCGGAAGGCGCGGACGTTCAAGTTCGCCTACGACCGCGTCCTCGACGGCGCCGCGGACCAGGTCGCCGTCTTCAGGGAGGTGCGGCCCTTCGTCCAGTCGGCGCTCGACGGCTACAAGGTCTGCGTCTTCGCCTACGGCCAGACGGGCAGCGGCAAGACGCACACGATGCTCGGCGGCGGCGGGCCCGCGACGTCCGCGGCGCCGGGGGCCGACGCGGGCCTGCTCCAGCGGAGCCTGCATTTGGTCTTCGACGGCGTCGAGCAGCTCAAGGCGGCGCAGGGCTGGACCTTCGAGCTCTCCGTCGAGATGCTCGAGATCTACCTCGACAAGGTCTACGACCTCCTCGGCGACGGCGGCGAGCCGCAGCCGCGCGCCGTGCGCGACACGGGCGAGGCCATCGCCGTCGACGGCCTGAAACGCGTCGCCGTGTCCTGCGCGGAGGAGGCGGACCTCGTGCTCGCGGCCGCGCGGAAGCGGCGCCACACGTCCGCGACGAAGAGCAACGACCACAGCTCGCGGAGCCACTGCCTCTTCGCGCTCCACGTCCACGGCGCGTCCGGCGACGGCCGCGAGGTGCGCCGCGGCTGCCTGAACCTCGTGGACCTCGCGGGCTCCGAGCGCCTCGCGGCGTCGGGCTCGAACGACGACCCGAAGCTCCTCAAGGAGGCCCAGTTCATCAACTCGAGCCTCGCGGCCCTCGGCAACACGATCTCCGCGCTCACGAGCGGCGATCGCGCCCACGTGCCCTTCCGCGACTCCAAGCTCACGTTCCTCCTCCAGCCGTGCCTCGGCGGCGACGCCAAGACCCTCGCCATCTTCAACCTCGCGCCGGAGCTCCAGCACCACAAGGAGACGCTCTGCACGCTCCGCTTCGGCCAGAAGGTCACCAAGTGCGCGCCGAAGAACGTCTGCGCCAAGTGCGGCTCGCGCGCGGCGGCCTAGGGGCGCGCGCCCGGCGCGCGCCGCGAGCTCGACTTATACAGCGCCCCGCGCGGTTCGCTTCTCTCTCGGGGGCGGGGGCGTTCACTTCTTGGCGGCCTTCTTCTGCTTCTTCGCGCTGCTCCACGTGATCTCGCGGAGGACCTTCGCCGGCGCGTGGTCCCAGAACGCGCCGTCCTCGTAGTCGAGGTTGACGGTCGCGTCCCGGTTGACCTTGGCGATGACGGCGGGGTAGTAGACCTGGTCGTCGTCGCCCCACATGGCGTGGACCTTCATGCCCACCGCGGGCGTGAACTTGGCCTTCTTCGCCGGCGGCAGGTCCTCGGGCTCGTCGTCCGCGTCCGGCGCCGTCGGGCTCGACGGCGCGGCGTCCTTCTTCGGCCGGCCCCGCTTCGCCTTGGGCTTGCCCACCTTGGTCTTGACCTTCTTCTCGACCTTCTTCTTCTTCGGCTTCTCGTCCGACGGCGGCGCCTCCGCGGGCGCCTCGGCCGGCGCGTCCGCGGCGTCGAGGTCGTAGGCGTCGCCGGCGTCGTGCTCCAGGGCCTTCGTCGCCGGCTCGCGCTCGAGGTTGCTCCGCAGCGCGTCGATGCCGTACGCGTCGAGGCCCGCCTCCTCCTCGGCGACCGTGTCGTCGTCGCCGCGCGCCGCGTCCGCGTCGTCGGCCGCCGGCGCCTCGGCCTCGTCGTCGTCGTCGGCGGGCGTCATGGGGAACTCGTAGGTCGCCTCCTCGGGAGCGGGCGCCGCGGGCTTCTCGCCGACGGGCGCGGCGTCCGAATCGAGGCTGTCCTGCGTCGTCTGTTGCGTAAACGCGCCGACGCCCTCGAGGGCCAAGGGCTCGGCGGCGTCCTGGGACGTCGGGACTTTCGTCCCGGAGGCCTTGGACGCCTTGGAGCCGGAGCTCGACGGCGTCGTCACCTGGCTCTGCGTCGTGATGTGCTTCTCCGTCTGCACTCGCAACGCGCCGAGGAGCTCCGCGCGCGTGTAGGTGTCGGCCATCACGCGGCACTTGTTCATGTCGAGCGTGCCCGTGCGCTCGAGGGCGGGGGGGGAGTCGCACCCGCCGTCGTCGCCGCTCACGGGCGTCGAGCTGTACATCTCCATTTCGATCCGGCGGAGGGTCGTCGGCGTGTGAAGCGTCGTTTGTCGTTTGTCGAGGCTCCTCGTCTCGTCGCAGGCACGGCACGAGCGGGGCTTCGGGGGACGATTCGGGCGTGCGGGCGTCGAGACGTCGAGACGCGCGAGGATGCTCTCCAGCTAGTTCGCGCCCTCACTCCTGCCGGCTCTAAGATATTTTTGAACTGTTACTCCGTCGACGCCTCCCCAAACAGCACTCCACGACGCCTAACCACCACCCCGCCACCTCTCCCCCCTCCTTCACGCGGCCGTCGTCCCCTTGGGCAGGCTCGTCTCGTGGTCCTTGGCGGACTGGATCGCCTCGGGCGAGCCCGGCTTGAGGTAGTACCAGAGCGTCACGGCGAAGCGCTTCCGGTGCGTCGGGAGGACCTCGTGCATGATCGTCCGCGCTTTGAAGACGCAGAGCTGGCCCGCCATCGGGTCGAGCGTGTGCTTTTTCGCTTTCTCGCCCGCGACGTCCGGGTCGCCGTCGCCGATGTTCCACCAGACGAGCTGGCCGCCGTCGCGCGACGGGTCCGCGTCCCAGTCGTCGGCGACGAGGTAGACGATGGCCGTCACGCGGCGCGGGTCCGTCGTCGCCGAGTCCATGTGGGGCTTATAGAAGGCGCCCTGGCCGTCGTAGCAGGCGAGCATGATCTGCGGCGGCACCGCGAGCGGCTCGTCGTAGCCCCCGGCCTCCAACTCGTGCGCCAGGGACTTGAGGTACCAGACGAGGCGCGCGAGGGCCGACGCCGTCGCCGGCGGCGGCCCGCCGTCGCCGGCGTGGGCGTGGCCCGGCGCGCAGAACTGGTCCAGGACCGCCGATTTCTCATCCAGCGCCATCATGCGGTCGCGGCGGTCGCCGAGCGCGCGGTGCATCGTCGGCGGCGCGAGCTTGCCCGCGCGGTCGAGGGCGTCGGCCTCGGCGCGGCACCGGGCGATAAAGTCCTTCGGGAGCGCACCGTCGTAGAAGACGAGGTGGTCCCGGTTGAGGTCCCGGACCTCTTTGCGGCCGAGGCGCCGCTCGGTCGCGTCGACGGCGAACGTCCGGCCGAACTTCGCCAGGTCGAAGTCGGCGGGCCGGAGCACGGCGGCCATGGCGCGCTGCTGGGCCCAGAGCACGACGTCGCGGTGGCAGGCGCCGAGGATCATCTGCGTGAAGAAGCCCGACTGGCGGAGCGACCGCGCGCGCTTCTGCGCTTCCCACGCGCGCCGCGCGTCGTCGCCGCCGTTCCTCTCGAGGCGCTCCATGCCCGCCAGCGTCTTCGTCGCCTCGTCCTCCCAGCCGTCGAAGAGGGGCCGCAGCTGGCGCCACTTGAGGCCGCCGAGGCTCTGCGCGACGGCCGCGCGCGCCTGCAGGAACATGTCGAGCGCCTCGAGCTCGCGGTCGTCGCGGCCCCGGCGCCCGTGGTCGTGGCCCGGCTCCGGCGCCTCGAACTGGACGTGGCCCGCGGGGCAGACCTCGTGGGCCCAGCCGTCGGGCTCCGCGAAGCGCGTCCACGCGCCCGCGTCCGGATCGCCGCAGCTCCACGCGTACTCGCGCTGGAGCGCGACGCCGACGGCGGGCGAATTCCGGTCCGGCCGCTCGTAGAAGATGACGGCGGGCCGCAGGGCGACCCAGCGCCGGAGCGCGCCGGAGCAGCCGGGGGGCACGGGCGCGTCGGGCACGACGGGCGGCCGCACGAGCAGCTGCATGAGCGCGGCCTTGGGGTCCGCGGGCGGCGGCGCGGCCGCCGCCGCCGGCGGGGGCGCCGCGCCGGGCGCCACGAGGAGCGCGCCGAGGCCGAGGCGCGACCCGTCGACGAGCATGAACCCGGGGCCGTCCGCGAGCGCGACCCACCCCGCGGCCTCGTCGCGGACGCGGACGCGCTCGCCGAAGAACTTGCAGCCGAGGGACTTGGACGTGTGGTCCCGCTGTTCGCGCACGAAGACGTAGGGCCGGTGCGCGACCTCGAGCTCGAAGGCGGGGGGTTCCGGCGCGGGCTTCGGCGCGGCGGGCTTCGGCGCCGGTTTCGCGGGCGCTGGCGCGGGTGCGGGCACCGGCTTCGCCGGCGCGGGTGCGGGCACTGGCTTCGGCGCCGCCGCTGGCTTTGGCGCGGGCGGCGGTTTGGTAGGTACTGGCTTCGGCGCGGGCGCCGGCTTCGGTGGGGCCGCCGGCTCCGCGCGGGGCTCGCCGAGCGCGAGCTCGAGCACGTCGCCCTCGCCGAAGCCGAGGACCGCCGGCGTCGCGTCGAGGTCCAGCGCGGCGCCCGCGCGCCGCATCTCCACGCGGTCCCGGTCGATGGCGAAGCCCTTCGTCGCCGCGTGCTTGCAATAGGCCTGGACGACGGTCCGCCGCACGGGCTTCGCCAGCTTGCTGCCGCTGAGGCGCATGCGCACCGTCATGCCGCGACCGCACGGGCCGACGCCGCGCACGATGACGCTGTAGTCTTCCGGCATGTTGCTAGGCGCCTCTTCCCTCAGCCATCAGCACGCCTAAACAATTGTTGAAGTAGCCAGTACGTTCAATATTAGCCCTCTCCGTGGCTGCCCGCGGCCGATCTCGCAGCTTAGCGCGCTTGCCCGCGTCGTCACCTCGCGCGCTGCCGTCTCGACTGGTCCAAACGCAGCGCGTGCTGCGCAGTGGTAGCACATAAACATGGGCGGCGGCTCGAGCTCGGCCAAGTACGCCGCCGCGGAGCCCGGGCCCGGCGGCGTCGTCGGCGCCGTCGCCGACGACGAGCTCGCGAAGCGCTACGACCTCGTCGTCGTCGGCGGCGGACCCGCGGGCGTGGCGGGCGCGTTGAAGGGCGCCTACCTGGGCAAGCGCGTGCTGCTCGTGGACAAGCCCAAGGCGCCGCTGGACGCGCGCGGCGTCGACGTCGCGTTCGGAGGCCCGACGGGCCTCTTCAGCAAGGCGCTCCGCGACACGGCGAAGACGCTGGACATCCAGGCGCTCAAGGCGCAGGGCCTCGACGACGAGGTCGTCTGGCTCCAGGTCCAGAAGATGTGCCTGCAGCTCGCGCGGAACAACGCGGAGACGACGGTCGCGCTGCTGAAGAAGTTCCGCGTGGGCTACCAGCAGGGGACGGCGACGCTGCTCGGCGACGGCAAGGTCAGGGTCGACCGCGTCGGCGGCGCGGGCTGCGTGGACGTGGCGGGCGCCAAGCTCCTGGTGTGCTGCGGGTCCGTGCCCATGCGCGTCGGCGGCGTGCCCTTCGACGGGCGGCGCGTCTTCGACGCGGACTCGATCAACACGCTGGGCTTCCTGCCCAAGTCGGTGGTCATCGTCGGGAGCGGCATCATCGCCATCGAGTACGCCATGATCTTCCGCAAGCTCGGCGCCGCGGTGACGATGCTCGTGCGGTCGTCGATGACGTCCGCGCTCGACCGCATCGGCCTCGACCCGCGCGGACCTCGAATCTTCAAGCCGACTTCAATGGGCGCGTCATCGAACGGTTTGGACCGGACGCTTCGACTCTGCTTCGAGCACTCGACGAGAGCGATCGATTCGTCCAAGAATCAGCCGAATCGACGTCGAATCGACCGAGCTCGAGAATTTCAAAGTTTGGTCGGGACGTCCCAAACCAGCGGTTGGGTTCCACACAGGCCTCGACGGGGACCTCACGCGCATCCTCGTGCAGTCGCTCAAGGACGAGGCCGTGACGATCATGGAGGGCACGTCCGTCGACGCGTTCCTGGAGCCCAAGGCCGACGGGTCGCTGCGGATCAAGCTCAAGGGCGACGCGGGCGACCTGGAGGCAGACGCGTTCCTGGCCGCGACGGGCCGCGTGCCCAACACCGCGGCGAGCGCGGCGCTGGGCCTGGCGGAGGCGGGCGTCGCGCTGGGGAAGAAGGGCCACGTGGAGGTCGACGGGACGCTGATGACGGCCGTCGACGGCCTCTACGCGGCGGGCGACGCCGTCGCGGGCCCGGCGCTCGCGTCGACGGGCGTCGAGCAGGCGCAGCGCGCGGTGTCCCACGCCTTCGGCACGGCCGTCGAGTCCATCGACCAGTTCCCCGTGGGCGTCTGGACCATCCCGGAGGTGGGCTTCTTCGGGCTCACGCGGGCCGCGGCGGAGAAGGCGGGGCGGACCGTCAAGGAGGGCGTCGCCGGCTACGACATGTGCCTCCGCGGCCGCGTCTTCGCGCCCGACGGCCTGCTGAAGCTCGTCTTCGACGTGGAATCGCGGGAGATCCTGGGCGTCCACATCATCGGCCGCGACGCCTGCGAATTGGTGCACTACGGCATGGATTTGGTCATGAAGCGGGCGACGATCTTCGACGTCATCGGCACGCTGTTCACGGCCGTGACCTTCCACGAGCTCTTCAAGGAGGCCGCGCTCGACGGCAACTCGAAGCTCGACTTCGGCATCCAGTGGCAGGAGGTGCTCATGAGCCTGGGCACGCAGCTCCCGGCGAAGGACCTGCTCGAGTCGGGCGAGGTCAAGCGCAAGTTCGACGCTATCGACACGGACAAGAGCGGCGGGCTCGACGAGGCGGAGCTCCTCACGGTGCTCAACTCATTCGGCCAGGACGTGCCCGCGACCGTGGCGGCGAACATCATCCACCTCGCGGACGAGGACGGCAACGGCGTCATCGACATCCACGAGTTCGAGAAGATCTTCCACGTCCTCGCGGCCATGGAGGCCGCGGCGGGCAAGGACAAGAAGTAGCGGGGGGGGGGGGGTTAAAAGTCAGGCTTACTAGTAGGTCTGGTGCGGCTGATGCTTCAGCGGTCCCGGCGACTCTCCTCGGGAAGCACGATCGGAGAAGCATCTCAACGCCCGGGGCAGCAGGCAAGAAAGCCAAGAAGGCGCCGAAGGCCAAGCGTTATACACGGCGCCTCAGGCCAAAGCGCACCCGGAGGGGCGACCTAGGCGATGGCGGCCTGCGCCTCGCGCCGCGAGTCGCGGCGCGACGACGCGGCGAGTCGCCGGCGGCCTCGACCTTGGCCGCGACGCGCCGCGCCAGGCCCTGGATCTTGCGCGCGGCGGCGGCGATCGGCAGAGCTGCGGCCCGGAGCTCGTCGTCGATGGCGTCGTCACGAGCGCTCCTCCGAGACGCGAGCGCGATCGTCTGGTAATCGTCGTGAGCCAGCAGACCGCCGTAGACCCAGCCGGAACCCAACTCCTTTGGGTGTTCAGGTTCTTGAGTGGCCTTTTTCTTTTTGGCCGCGAACTCCTTGGCCGCGGCCATGGCGGCCGCGAAGCGCGACGCCGCGGCCTCGGCCTCCGCGGCGGCCGCGGCCTCGACGCGCGCGGCCTCCTCCTCGGCGGCCTCGACGCGCGCGGCCTCCTCCTCGGTGGCCTTCGTTGCTGCGGCCTCCTCCTCGGCGGCCTTCGCGGCCGCATCCTCGGCGAAGTAGGACGGCTTGAGCCCGAGGCAAAGCCCCCGGTCGTCGATTCGCAGGACCTTGACCTTCACGCGTTTGTTGACGGGGAAAAGGACGCTCAGACGTGGCTTGTCGACGCGCTCGTCAGAGATTTCAGAGATATGCGCCCAGCCCCAGCGAGCGAACGGCGGCGAGCCGTCGAGCTTCACGAAGACGCCGTCGTCACGTTCGTGAACTTTCGCGATCGTGCCGTGTTTCACGTCGCCGACGATCGCGGGCGCGGGAGTGTTCTTGGGACGGACGTCGGCGTTGGCTTGATTCGTGAAAGAGGTCTCGAGCCGGAGGGCGAGTCGCTGACCTTCGCGAATCTGCAGGACTGTGGCGCGAACGCGTTGGCCCTTCGAGAAGAGCGCTCCTGCGCCGGCCGCGAGATTCTTGTGGTGCACGAGGCCAAAGGCTTGGACGCCAGACTGTGCATCCCATGATGCGTCCAGAGTGACGAAAATGCCGCACTCCGCAATTCCAGTCACCCGGCCAGCGTAACTCTCGCCGAGGACGACGACGGGCAGGTCGCGGCGCAAGGCTCCCGTGCGGCTCGGCCGGCGGTACGAGTTGGTGCTCCCGTGGCCCATGTTGAGAGAGGATGTGCGGATCGTGTGGCTGTCGAGTGGTGTGTGTGTGTTTTGGTTCTGTAGACGGCGTTTGGCTTCATCGGCTCCCGGATTTCCGGTCCGGATGTCCACAGCGATCGGCGAGCGCGCGGTGTCGGCATTTCTCGGCGTGGGCGGTGTCGGCATTTCTCGGCGTCATGTGGCCCTCAGCAAACACAAAGCACAGCCCCAAACCGACAACAAAACACACACTACAAGCTCAGCAAGATGACGATGACCACGACCAAGCAACTCCGTATCACCGTGAACTACAACAAGTACGACGGCGGCTACTGGACGTTCACCATCGACGGCCGGTCCAGGCCCGGTGTGGATTGGGAGCAGCGGCTCGATCTGGGCATCGGCATCCTGTCACGTCGTCTCCCTCTCGACGTTACCCACGGGCCGTACGTCTCGCCCCTCGGCGACCCCGACGCGGGCAACCCGCTCGCGTGCGAACGACCCCTCAGCACGTGGATCGACGAGAACTTGATCCCGGCAATCCAGAGATCTCTTCTGTCCGAGCGCAACCGAGCCTGGGCAGGCGCCCGAATCAAGGAACCGCGGTTCGGGGGGACTCACGGCCCTCTCGCCCAAGACGTCGCTAGCCGGGGGCCTCGCCCCGACTCCGACGTCGACTTGATTCGTCGCAACTTCGTCACCAACGCGCGGCTCGTGCTCCTCGGCGATTTTGCGACGCTGAACAACATGTGCACCAGCCTGCGCAATGTGCTCGCAAGCCAAGCGGGAGCCGAATTCGAAGGAGGTCTGCTGACGCGCGCTTCAGCCGATGGCTTGAACGCCTCG
This sequence comes from Aureococcus anophagefferens, assembly GCF_000186865.1. Classification (NCBI taxonomy): domain Eukaryota; class Pelagophyceae; order Pelagomonadales; family Pelagomonadaceae; genus Aureococcus; species Aureococcus anophagefferens. Next base: position 941,315 of record NW_008705566.1, on the reverse strand, counting down.
GGCGCGGCGGACTTCTTCCACTTCGTCGCGGCCGTGCCCGTCAACGCACTGAGCGCTCTCGTGGAGCGGCGCGATCCCGATCTCATGCGCGATGCGCTCCGGATGTCGGACGTGGACGTCGGGGACAATCGCATTAAGCATGATAAGAAGTCGTTCGGCAAGAAGTGCGAGGTGCGCTGGCTGCGCGGCGGCGACGCGGCACTGTCCGACATCGCGACGCTCGAGAACGGCGGCGACGTGCATGTGCTTGTGTGCGGCTACGACGACTCGGAGCGCAAATCCAAGTTCGAGGTTGGTCTGCCGGGCGGCAAGCGCTTACTGGGCGAATCGGGGCTGGACTGCGCGCTCCGCGAACTGCTCGAGGAGACGCGGTTGGCCCTTCACGCCGACGGCTTGGAGGGCCCGGTCACGGAGCTGCCCCACCACGTCGTCGATGGCGCGCGCTTCGAACACTCGTTTGGCCCCTACGGCGTCGTCGCCTCGTTGCCCGACGAACACGGCGCCTATCCTACGTTCGCGGACAGGCCCGCGAATGCACCGAACCACATCGTCCGCGAAGGCCGGGTCGGTCGAGGACGCGGCGGTGGTTCTCGCATGGGCCGCGGCGGCGGTTCCGGCAAGTGGCGCCGAAACAATCCACCCCCGCGATCGGAGCACGCGGCGGCCGTCGCCACGTGCCGTTACTTCCTGCAAGGATACTGCAGCCATGGGAGTAGCTGCCGGTTCCGCCACACCAGTACGCGATCGGCCCCGCCGCCGTCGCCGAGCTCCCCGAGGTCGCCGAGCTCACCGCGCTCGCCGCGCTCGCCCCGCCGAGGACGTCTCGCGCGCGGGCCTCGCTCCGTCCGCGCAGCTGCGGAGCGTGAGTTCGATGAGGAATTCCAATCGCAACTGTCCCTCGATGCTATCGAACCCCGCCTCGAGTTGGAGTTCGATGCCGACGACAATGCGACCGCCGCCGCCACCGCGACCGCCTGATGAAAACGACCGCGCGCGCCAACTCCCTCCACGCGCCAGGCGACTCCTAAAGAAAGCCAAAGACGTTAACATGTCACCCTCGCGCATGCGCGCGAGGTTCACGCAGCGTCCTCTCGCGCCAGCGCATGCATGATCTTTATTGCTGTTTGCATACGCCAAGTGCGTTACTGGAGTGCTAAGAAGGGCGCGGCCAAGCCCCGGCCCGGGGCCATGGAATGCAAGGTTCATACGACTACAAGTAGTAGCTTTGTGAGTCGATGTGAGGGTTCACAGGAAGCTCGGGATGCACGGCGCCAAAGACGCTAGGAATGCACGGCGCGAGTACGATATTTACATAGGGCAGGAATCGGAGAGCAGGGAGCTTATCTCCCCCGGGGCGACCGTCGCGCGCGGGCTCGTCGCGATCAACGGCGTCATCTTCTTCCTAGACGCCGCCGACGACCGCGTCCCACGCGGCATTCGCGTCGACGGGGAGCGTCGGCGCATCGTCGCCTTCGTCTTCCCAGGAGTCGACCGTCTCGGACACGGAACGCGCCTGGAACGCGACTTGGGGCATCGCGTCGACCGCGAGGCCCTCGGTGACGCGCGCGACGAGCGCGTCGACGAGCGGCGCGGCGCCGGCCGCCCGCGCGGCGAGCTCATCGTAGCGCTCCCACGCCGACGTCGGCGTCGCGCCGCCGCCCGCGTGCGCGTTCCAGATGGCGAGGAGGAGCTCGCCGTCGAAGACGGCCGCCGGAAGCTCCGGGCGGTCGCCCGTCGCGCCAATCGCCAGAAGCCCCCGCACGCCCTCGAGCGCGCGGACCCAGGCCATGAGCGCCCGGAACGCGGGCTCGGCGAGCGCGCCGACGAGCGGCGGCGCCCAGCGGTCCGGCTCCCGCGCGTCGCAGCCGAGGCGGGCCTCGAGGCATCGCTGCGTCGTGGCCTCGACGATCGCGCGGATCTGCCGCGGGCCGAGCGTCGGCGGCGGCTCGACGCCGGGCATCGCCTCGCCGCCGGCCGCGAGCCAGAAGCGGAGCGTCGCGAGGGGCCAGAGCAGCGGCGCCGGCAGGTCGCCGAGGTCGGACGCGCCGAGGAGCGCGAGGACGCCGTCGCGCCTCGCGGCGTCCGAGGCCAGCAGCTGCGCGAGATCCGGCAGCGCCTCGGGGCTCGACGCCCGGCGCTCGACGAGGGCGATGGAGCCGTCGGCCTGCATGAGCCAGCAGACGCCCGCCGCGCCCGCGCCGTGGACGAGCCCGAGTTTGAGGTCGCCGAGGCGCCGCGGGAAGTGGGCGAACGCGTCAAAGTGGTCGCCAAGGTGCCGGTCGCGGAGCGGCGAGAGCATCTGATGGTACGCGTAGCGCGCCGCCACGCCGTCGCCGACGGCGTAGGGCGCGTCCGCGACGCGGAGGTCCGCGCGGCGCGGTTCGTACGCGGCGACGGCCGTCCGGACCTTGTCCGCCAAGTCCGTCCCGGCCCCGCAGACGGCGTCGAGCACCGCCGATTCGTCGTCGATGTGATACGCGTGACCGGCGACCGCGTCCGCGACGCCGCGGATGATCGCCCAGGAGAACTGGCGCTCGACGGACGCTTCGGCGCCCACGTGGCGGAGGTTCGCGACGACGTCGCGCGCGGCGCGCACGTCGGCGACCCAGCGCGTCGTCGCGCCGGTGGGTTCGCCCCTGAGCAGTACGGGTCGCGCGACCGCGTCCGCTGCGGCCGCGGCGTCGGCGACGGCGGGCCCCGGCACCTGCGCGCACCAGACCGGCACCCGGCCGGCGTCGCCTCGGTGCCGCCACCGGCAGGTGTAGGGCCGCGTGCAATAATTGGGGCCGATATTGTTGTCGTCGTTCACGTTGGCATTGCAGAAGAAACGCAAGCTCCGCGAATGATCGTAGGGGCAGTCCGTATTCTTGCATCGATGGCCCAGAAGGCACGGTCGCCGGACGTTTCCGGGCAACTCGCGCATGGCCTCGCGATGCACCGCCGGGTCGAGCGCGTGCCAGCGCTCCTGCTGCTTGAGGAGCGCGTTGTGCAACGCGTGGTCGTGGACCGTTGCGAGCTCGATGTCGTCGACGTAGTCGTTGCCGAGGAGCGTCGCGACGAGCGGCATCAGCTCGCCTCGGCCGACGCCGTCGCGGACGAGTCCGAGCGCTGCCGCCACGAGCGCGGGCGTCGTGTGCAGGAACGTGAGGCCTGCAGTCGTCCAGTCGAGATCCTTGAGGAAGATGACGCCCTGGATCGATCCGACGGCCTCGTAGCGGTAGGCCACCATGTCGGTGTCGCCCGAGAGGACCCAGCCGTGCCGCGCCGCTGCCTCGTAGGCGACGCCTGGATCGTCCTCGTCATCGCCGAAGAGCACCTCGACGCGACCCTCGGCCGCGAGATCCAAGAGCGCATCGACGACCGCCCCGTTCTTCATCGGCGCGAGCGCTTTCTTGCTGTGCGCCGCCGCCTCGTCGGCGCGCCCCGCCGCCACGAGCTCGACTGCTCGCGCCTCGTGGATGGCCTTCGACGCAAGGGTGTGAGCGGCGTGGCCGTGCTTGAGGTGGTCCGCGTGCGTGGCCGTGCGGCCGACGACGAAGACGAGCGCCGCGCCGACGCGCTCGAACCGCTCGACGAACGCGCGCGTCTCGCGCGCCATGACCGCGTACTGCCCACCGAGCAATTTCGACGCGTCGGTCTCCACCTTAGAGAGGACGTGATACGCGACCGCCGCGAAATCGCACACGACGACCCGCTCCGCTTGTTTCTCGTCCGTGTTGTACCAGTTGGAGTGCATGAACGGATCTGCGAGTTTGGGCGCATTGGAGTTGCGGCGGAGAAACGACGCCAAGTTCTTGACGCCCATGTTGAGAGAGGTTGTGTGTGTACGGAGATGTGAATGTCGAGTGTGTTTGGTTTGGCTCTGAAGAGCTCAGTTCGCGGTTTATCCGGCATCATAATTTCGCGCTTTCCCCACTTGCTTTCCCGAGGTGATCTCCACAACCTAAATAGTAGGTCCTAGTAGACTAGGCGCTGCGGCGGTCGTCCCCCGACAGGCCCTCCGGGTGGAATTCCGTGGGTTCCGAGAGGTCTTCGGCCGTCGGACTGGTGATGGGGACCGTCCGCGTGTCGCCATTCTCTAGGACTCGTCTTACTTACTAGTAGAGGGACCGCGCAGTGATCGCGTCGCGGCGCGCCGTGTCACCGGCGGGACCTCGTCGGCGACGGAATCTCGCCGGGCGAACGAACGCGAGTCATCCCACGTTGCCACGCCCCTGACTGTTGAACGCAGAGCCCAACGCAGCGTCGATTCCCACCTCAGGCTGCGCAGCGCGTCCAGGCAGGGAGGCGCGGCCAGCGATTCACGGCGACGTCGCGATCAGGCGGAGCCGGTGGCGCTCCGTCTGAACGTCGCGGGGCACGGGGCCGTCGAGGCGCACGGTGTAGTAGGGCCCGCTCGGATCCTCGTTGTGGACGGCGACGACGACGCCGAGCCGCGCCGCGCCGTCGCGGTCGTAGGCGACTCGCGCGCCGACGGCGAGCGGCGGCGCCCTCGGCGCGGCCGCGAAACTCGGGTTCACGGGCGGTGCGGAAGGGACGGCCGCGGCGGGCTCCGTCGAGGCAAACGTGCCCGCGACGCCCCAGGCGCTCGGTGGAGGCATCGCCGAGACAGGGATCCGGCAGACGGGGCAGGAAGGGTTCTCTCGGACCCACCGCTCGATGCACGTCGTACAGAACGCGTGCGCGCACGAGAGGTGGGTCTTGGAGCCCTCTATGCGCTCGCAGCAGATGGGGCACTCCTCGGTCGTCTCGTGCGGCGGAGGCGCGGGGCGTTGCTGCTCGCGTCGCGTTTTGATGTCTGCGCGAGCTGTGCCGGTATCGGGCCGCCGGCGCTTGATGCAGAGGCAGGCCAGGACCGCCACGAGGGCGCCCGCGACGGCCGCGGCCACGACGACGAGCATGTCCGTGCCGCCGCCGCTGGTGCCGCCGCCTCCAGGGCTTGGCGTAGGCCATGGAGTAGGTCGGCGCGTAGGCCGCGGTGTAGGCCGACGAGTGGGTCGCGGCGTAGGCCGGCGAGTGGGCTGAGGATTCGGCCGCGGCGTAGGTCTGCGCGTAGGACGAGGCGTAGGCCGACGAGTGGGCTGAGGATTCGGCCGCGGCGTAGGTCTGCGCGTTGGTCGTGGCGTAGGCCGACGAGTAGGCCGCGGCGCAGATGGAGGGCCACCATCGATGCAGGTTTCTGCGTTTCCGTCGGAGAACTTGCATCGTTCGCCATTCCAGTAGCAAGTCAGGTAGTCACCGTCGTCAAACTTGTAGCTCTGCTCGCATTGGCTCCGCGTTTCCGAATCACTGCAATGTTCGACAAGCGTTTCGCATTCAGCGCTGCATATTTCTGCATTTCCGTCGGAGAACTTGCATCGTTCGCCATTCCAGTAGCAAGTCCGGTAGTCACCGTCGTCGAACTTGTAGCTCTGCTCGCATTGGCTCCGCGTTTCCGAATCACTGCAATGTTCGACAAGCGTTCCGCATTCAGCGCTGCATATTTCTGCATTTCCGTCGGAGAACTTGCATCGTTCGCCATTCCAGTAGCAAGTCCGGTAGTCACCGTCGTCGAACTTGTAGCTCTGCTCGCATTGGCTCCGCGTTTCCGAATCACTGCAATGTTCGACAAGCGTTCCGCATTCGTGGTCTGAGAGACGGCGCGACGCGAGGATGTCCTGCGTCGACGAGCGGAGGAAGCGGCCCTTGAGCGAGGCCGCGGCCTCGACGTCCGAGGACGGCGAGTCGCCGGAGAGCGCGACGAGCGACTCCTGGCCGTGCGCGACGTCGTCGAGCTGCACGGACTCCTTGACCGCGAGGAGGTCCTGCGCCGACACGCGGAGGAAGCGGTCCTTGAGCGAGGCCGCGCCCTCGACATCCGAAGACGACGAGTCGCCGGAGAGCGCGACGAGCGACTCCTGGGCGTGCGCGACCTTGTCGAGCTGCACGGGCTCCTTGGACTTGACGAGGTCCTGCGCCGACGCCGACGAGCGGAGGAAGCGCTTCTTGGGGGTGGCCGCGGTCTTCGACGACGGCGCGCCGAGGTTCGACGACGAGGCCGCGACCTTGATGCCCTGGTGGGCGGCGGAGAGGAGGGCGATGGCGGTGAGGATGTGGAGCGGCATCGTCGCGTTAAACCTGTGTGATGACGAGTAAACCGCGAGGAGCCCGGGCGACGTCGCGCCGACCGAAGACGAGACCGGCGGGAGGAGGGTGCGAGATGAGGACTTGATGAGGGCCAAGAGGGCGCGGAGGGGAGGCGCGGGGGAGCGAGCGAGAACGTTCGAGACGCGGCCGCGTGCGTGCGAGTGAGAATGAATTTGAGTTGATTGTGTGTTTGGTTTTGGAGTGGGTGCAAAGAACGCGGCGACCCATAATGCGTTTCCTGGCGCACGATCCGTGAATGCTCGGCACCTCCGGACGCCGAGAGGCGTCCGAGGGCCGCTCGGAGCCTGCTCGGAGGCGGTCTCCGACAGCTCTTCGGCCGTCGGGCCGGCGCCGGGGACCGCGTACGCGGCGCGATTCCCTAGTGCTGTTTGCATACGTCAAGTGCGGTTACTACTACTTCGTACTTCGTAGTGTAGAGTGCTCACATCGGCGCGGCCGCGAAACCCGGGTTCATGGGCGGTGGCCGCGGTGCGGAAGGGACGGCCGCGGCGGGCACCGTCGAAGCGGACGCCGCGCCCGCGACGTTCCACGCGCCGGTGGAGGCATCGTCGACTGGCACGGCGACAGCGTCCACCGGCGCCGCCGCGCGGAGGGCCGCGATGATGTCCGTCTTCTCGAACCGGCCGGCGAGGCTCACGCCGCGCGTGTTCGCCATGGCCTTGAGCTCCTCGACGGAGTGTGTCTCGAGTCCGTCGCCGGGCGCCATCCACGCCGGCGCGAAGGGAACGTTGCGCTCCGGAGGCGCGCCGTGCCGCCGCTTGATGCAGAGGCAGGCCAGGACCGCCACGAGGGCGCCCGCGACGGCCGCGGCCACGACGACGAGCGTGTCCGTGCCGCCGCCGCTGGTGCCGCCGCCTCCGGGGCTTGGCGTAGGCCATGGAGTAGGTCGGCGCGTAGGCCGCGGAGAAAGTCGAGGATCCGGAACCGGAGCGGGTTGCGGGTTCGGCCGCGGAGTGGGTCGCGGCGTAGGCCGACGAGTGGGTCGAGGATCCGGAACCGGAGCAGGTTGCGGGTTTGGCCGCCGCGTCGGTCGAGGAGTAGGCCGCGGAGTAGGCCGACGAGTAGGCCGCGGCGTCGGGCGACGAGTGGGTCGGGGTGTAGGCCGACGAGTAGGCCGCGGCGTGGGGCGACGAGTGGGTCGGAGCGTAGGCCGCGGCGTCACCGCGCTGCCGTCCGCGGGGAGCACGTAGGCCGAGCCCGAGGAGGAGCCGGCGTCGTCGTCCTCGTACGCCCCGACGACGACGAGGTCGCCGCTGATGGCGACGGAGTAGCCGAAGTTGTCCTTCGCCGCGGCGTCGCTCGCGACGAGCTTGGCGGTCTGCGTCCAAGAGGCGCCGCTGTTCCTCGTGCGGAACACGTAGGCCGAGCCCGAGGAGGAGCCGGCGTCGTCGTTCCCGTACGCCCCGACGACGACGAGGTCGCCGCTGATGGCGACGGACTCGCCGAAGACGTCGTCCTTCGCGGCGTCGCTCGCGAGGAGCTTGGCGGTCTGGGACCAGGAGGCGCCGCCGTTCCTCGTGCGGAACACGTAGGCCGAGCCCACGTCTTCGTTGTTCCCGTCCGCTCCGACGACGACGAGGTCGCCGCTGATGGCGACGGATTTGCCGAAGTAGTTGTCCTTCGCGGCGTCGCTCGCGACGAGCTTGGCGGTCTGCGTCCAGGAGCCGCCGTCGTTGGTCGTGCGGAACACGTAAGCCGATCCCGTCTTGGAGCCGGCGTCGTCGTCCCTGTACGCCCCGACGACGACGAGGTCGCCGCTGATGGCGACGGAGTAGCCGAAGTAGTCCTCCGCCGCGGCGTCGCTCGCGAGGAGCTTGGCGGTCTGAGTCCAAGAGGCGCCGCTGTTCCTCGTGCGGAACACGTAGGCCGAGCCCGAGGAGGAGCCGGCGTCGTTGTTCCCGTACGCCCCGACGACGACGAGGTCGCCGCTGATGGCGACGGACTCGCCGAAGACGTCGTCCTTCGCGGCGTCGCTCGCGAGGAGCTTGGCGGTCTGGGACCAGGAGGCGCCGCCGTTCCTCGTGCGGAACACGTAGGCCGAGCCCACGTCTTCGTTGTTCCCGTCCGCTCCGACGACGACGAGGTCGCCGCTGATGGCGACGGATTTGCCGAAGTAGTTGTCCTTCGCGGCGTCGCTCGCGACGAGCTTGGCGGTCTGCGTCCAGGAGCCGCCGTCGTTGGTCGTGCGGAACACGTAAGCCGATCCCGTCTTGGAGCCGGCGTCGTCGTCCCTGTACGCCCCGACGACGACGAGGTCGCCGCTGATGGCGACGGAGTAGCCGAAGTAGTCCTCCGCCGCGGCGTCGCTCGCGAGGAGCTTGGCGAGCTGTTGCCCGGACGCCTTCGGGGCGAGGCTCCCGAGGAGGAAGAGGATGACGATCGACTGCCACGCGCGCATCGTGTGTTTTGTTTTTTGGTGCGCCTCTCGATCGCATGCGCTCGGTTTTCCCGGCGCACTGATCCAAGGGCTCGCCGACTTGACCCGTCCCGAGACGTCGTGCAAGAGCCGTCCGCGAGCCGCTCGGAGGCGGCCTCCGACAGCTCTTCGGCCGTGCGCCAGGGGCCGCGTACGCGGCGCGATTCCCTAGGACTCGTCTTACTTAGAGGGGCCGCGCAGTGATCGTGCCGCGCGCTGCCGTGGCGGGCGCGCGCGCGCGGATGTTTTGAGCGGCCGCGGAGCTGCGAGTCGTCGGGTTCGTGCGTGTTCAGCGCGTCATGCGTCGTGGTCGACGAAGTGACGATTTCAAGCGTCGTTATAGCGCTGCGGCAGGGCTTCAATTTGGGTCTACTTTTTCTTCGGCGATTTCTTAGAGTTCTTCTTCGCGTTTTTCTTCGACTTTCGCTCGGCTTGCGTTATTTTGCGCCGCATCTCTGCGCACAACTGCCGATATTCCGCGTTTTCTGGATCGAGCCTGGATGCCTGAAGGAACGCTGCCTCGGCGCCGTCAAAGTCCTTACGTTTCTGCAGGATACGGCCGAGGGCGAAATAAGTCGCGTGGAGCGGTGTCGGTTCGAGTTCAATGTGTCGGCTGAAATGTTCCTCTGCACCTTCCATATCACCCTTTACCATAAGAAGGTATGCGAGACAGAGATGAGCCTTTGGTTGCATACGTTTGCGCGCACTCTGGTCCGACGGGTTGCAGTCAATGGCCGCGCGATACCCTTCTTCGGCGCTGTCGACGTCTTTGCGAACTTCTTGTAGAAGCACAGCAAGGTGATAATGGGCCAGAGGGTAATTTGGATCGAGCGCGATGGCCTTTCGAAACATGCCTTCTGCCTCTTCGTATGCTGGGCTGCCTCTTTTCATTTCTCGCAGTGCTAAACCGCGCATGGCGTAGGCGAGCGATTGAAGCTTTAGAAACAGTGGGCGATCCGACGCGTCGAGCGATGACGGCTTGATTTCAATACATTTGTCCAAAGTTTTGAGCGCCTTTTCGTTGTGCCTCCCACCATTCTCTTGGCAAAAGGCGAGATAGAGCATGAACAATGCATCTTTCATCTGCGGATCCTTCTTGACGGCCAACTGGTACGACTTGATCGCCGCGGGCACGTCACGGAGTTGTTGGTGCGCGAGCCCCCCAGCGAAGAGCACGGCCGCCTCCTCCTTCATCTCCTCGGGCGCTTCCTCGAGCACGGCAGTGGCGGCGTTGGCGTCGCCGTCGATGAGGTGCCCGGCGGCCTTCGTCAGCACCGGCTGGACCTCGGCCGACTGTTGCGAAATCATGCGCACTGAAGCGCCCACTCCCACTTTCTGGTTCTCATCCATATTCGCATCGGACAGCCGCCTTAAGAGCTCGGCTTGTTGCGCGATAATAATATCATTCTGTTGCTCCACTTTACGGTTATGCTTGATTTGATCAGCGTCTCTCACGAGGCCGTAGTCGCGGTCAAGGTGCTCGAGGCATTCGGTGATCTCCTTGTCAAGCTTCGTCAGCGCTTCCACATGGCCGCGCTGTGTCCACGCGCGCTTTAGCTGTCCATTCTCTTCGAAGGCAACAAAGGCCGCCTGGTAATCCAGCACAAGGTCATTCAAATTTTCCATGGCTTTCTGAACGACTTTTCGATTTCCACGCTCGTACTTTTCGACATTCTCGGCCATGAGCTTCAATGAGGTGAGAAAAGTAGCCATCTTTTCCACTGCCTCGAACACATATTCCGCTTGTTCCTGATGCTCCTCGACAGAGATCAAGATTTCCCGCAAGCCCTCGCACACATGACCGATGACTGGCATCGCCTGTCCGAATAATAAGAATCCCCCGGCAAGTCTTTGGACCTGGTTGATGATGCCCGCCCGACGCCGCCGCAGCTCCTCGTACCGCGAGCTGCCCTCGAGCTGCGCTGCCGACGAGCCCAGCGGCGCCGGCGGGCGGATCTGCAACGGCGAACCGGGCGGCGGCGCGTGGACGACGGCGAGCGGCGCCGCCGACGCGGCCGCGAAACTCGGGCTCATGGGCGGTGCAGAAGGGACGGCGGACGCGACCGGCTCCGCCGACGTCGTTCCCGCGACCTTCGACGCGCTCGTGGAGTCATCGATGACTGGCACAGCGACAGCGGGCACCGGCGCTTGCGCGCCGGCCTCCTGCGGCGATACCTCAGGCTTCGACGCGCCACAGCCCATGGTACCCGCGGAGTACCTTGGATGTGGCGTTGGTTCTTGGGCGAGGTGAGTGGGCTCGGGTCGCGTAGCGCGACTTGTGCGCTTGAGCGTGTGGTTTGACTATGCTCGCCTTGCTATCTCCGGGCGTGCCGCGAAAGTCGATGCCAGTGGCATTCCGCGATCAGACGAGCCGGACGCATCCCCATGTGGATCCCCAAACACCCCCGAGGAACTAGAGCGCACGCCCCTATCACCAGGCCGCCCTACCCCTCACACCTCGGGCGGCTAGGCGGTCTTGGGCCGCGCGGAGCCCGCGCGCGCGGCCGTCGTCTTCGCGGAGCCGACGACCGCGCGTCGGCGGTCGTCGTGGCTCCTACCAAAGCAGCATAACTAACATCTTAAGACTTCTTCTTCCTCCGCGCGCGCCGGCGCTCGTCCTCCTCGTCGTCGTCGTCCTCCTCCTCCTCGTCGTCGTCCTCCTCCTTCTCGGCCTCGCGGCGCACGCGGAAGCCGCGCGCGACCTTCTGGACGAGCGTTGCGCACGCGAGGAACTCCGGGTTCTCGGCGGCCGATTTCGCGGCGACGTCCGCGACGGCCGCCGCGTCGAGCGCCGTCGACAGCAGCACGACGCGGCGCACGCCGCCGCCGCGCGCGTGCGCGCGCGCGCCGCCCGCGAAGAGGTGCAGGGACCGGCCGAGCGCGAGGTCCGCGGCGTCGCCGCCGGCGATCGACGCCGCGGCGGCGCCGTCGACGAAGGCCTCGAGCGTCCCCGCGGCGGCGTCGACGACGAGGGACACGGCGTGCCACTTGCCCGGCCGCAGCCGCGCGGCCGGCGGCGGCGCCGCGGCGCCGTCGCCCTCGACGTCGCGCGGCCGCGCGAGCGCGCCGTCGGCGTCGACGTAGAGCGACGCGCGGCGCCGGGGCCCCGCCGGGTTCAGGCACACGAGCGCCGCGTGGGCCCGCGGCGCCGGGAGGCGGTCGAGGCGCACGTCGAGGGTCAGCGTGTAGCGCTCGAGGGGCCGCGGGTGCGCGAAGCGCAGCGCCTTCGCCGGCACGTGGAGCGCGACGCCCGCGCCGGTCGCGCAGCGCGCGAACGTCGCCCGGCCGGCCGTGTCCGCGCGCTTCGCGAGCTCCGCGCGCCGGTGGCCGCGCACGCAGCGCTCGCAGACGTTGACGTAGCACTCCCAGCAGATCCGCGTCGTGCCCCGGTCGTCGCGCGGCCGGCAGCGGCCGCACCGCTCCCAGGAGCTCTCGTAGACGCTGAGCGCGTGGCCGCAGGCGCAGAGCAGCTCCGGCACGGGCCGCGCGGCGACGCGCGAAAAGTCGAGGCGCACGAGGTCCAGGCCCTCGCCCCCGCGGCGCCGCGGCGACGCCGCGGCGCCGCGCGGCGACGACGGGCCCAGCGCCGCGCAGCGCAGCGGCAGCCGGCCGCGGCCGAAGTCGAAGACCGTGCGCGTCGCCCCGTCGCCGGCGTCGGCGACGGCGGGGTTCACGCCCGCGGCGCCGTGGCGCCGCTCGGCTTCTAAAAGCTCCTCGTCGAAGACGCGCGCGTCCAGGGCTTCCGCGCGCGCGGCGGACCGCGCGCGCTCCGCGGCCGCGGCCTCGATGGCCAGGCGCCGCCTTCTCAGCTCCGCGGCCCGCAGCTCGTCCGCGCCGTGGGGCGCGACAGCCAGCGCGTCGTCGCCGCCCGCCTCCGCGTCGTCCGCGTCCGCGTCCACCCGCAGGGCCCGAGCGTACGCGCGGTAGCTCAGCTCGAGGCGGTCGCCCGCGCCGGCGTCGCCGCCCGCGGCGGCGCGCGCGGCGTCGACGGCCGCGTCGCCGTCGGCGTAGTGGCCCACGAAGTCGAGCACGTCCTCGGCCTCGACGACGTCCGCGCCCGCGCCGAGATACCGGAGCGCGCCGAAGACCTCCGGCGGCGCGAGGCGCCCCGTGTTCGACGAGTCGAAGGCGAGGAACGCGCGCCAGGGCCCGAGCCCCCGCTTCGCGATGGCGCTCCGCAGGAAGCGCGCCGTCGCGCGGCGGCCTAAAAGCGCGAAGCCGTCCTCGAGCTCGAACGCGCGGCCGAGCGGCGTCCGGCCCGGGTCGCGGTCGAAGCGGCGCCGCGCGGCCGCGAGCGCGGAAAAGTAGATCCGCCGCCGCCGGGGGGGCACGGCAGCGAGGGCCCGCACGAGCGCGTGGAGGCTCGCCTCGCCAAAGTGGACGTCGCCGTCGAAGAAGCGGAGGCACGCGTGCGCCACCGCCGCCTCGGACCGCGTCGCGCCCGTCGGCGAAAACGAGCAGCGCCCCGGCGGCGCCGACGCCCGGGCCCACCAGGCGGGCGAGGCGTCGAGCAGCACGCCGCCGTCGCCGGGGCCGCCGGGCCTCTCCGGGGCGGAGCCGTCGACGCGCGGCGCGTCGCCGCCCGCGAGCGGCGAGTAGCGGAGCGCGACGTCCGGGGTCGCGCCGTCCCCGCGCGTCGCCAGGGGCGCGTCGCCCCGCGCGTGGAGGGCGCGGCGCAGCGTCTCCGCCTCGCTCAGCGACAGGAGCACGTAGTAGCGCCCGTCCGTGCGCGGGTGCAGGCCGCCGGACGCCAAAAGCCGCGCGAAGCCGGCCTCGTCCAACAACCCCCCCGGGGTCCCGAACTCCGCGAGCACGCCGTCGAGCTTCGCCTCGCCGCAGGGCTCGTCGACGTCCTCCACGGTCTCCACGGCGTCGCGCAGCGCGTCGCGGCTCATGGCCGCGTCGCCGCCGCGGAAGAGCGCGTGCGCCTTGGCCACGGCCGTCGCCTGCCTTTCCGTGAGCCGCGCGGCGCCGTCCGCGGGCGGCGGCGGCGGCGCGCCATTTCCGCCGCCGCCGCGCGGCGCCCACTCCATGACGACGACGACGTTCCGCAGGCGCCGCAGGCCCCCCCAGGACCGCCTGAAGTAGTTCCGCGACGCGAGCAGCTGCCCCGGGAACGCGAGCGGCTCGTGGTGCCGCAGCGCCAGCTCCGCCAGCGGAAAAAAGGGCGCGTCGTCGTCGTCCACCGCGGGCTCGAAGGCCGCCAGCGCCGACAGGGGCCAGGGGCTCGCGGCCTCGGCGTCGCGGGAATACTCGCGCTCGACGAACTTCTCGACCTCGACGCGCTGGTCGCGCGCGGCCCGGATCTCCTTCTCCTGCTCCTGCTCCTGCTCGCGCTCCTGCTCCGTGTCGAGGCGCTTGCCGCCGCGGCTCTTTCGCTCCACGGCGTGGGCCGCGACGTCCGCGAGCACGCGCGCGGCCGTCGCGCGGTCCGACTCGGAAGCGCAGAACGCGGAGTGCCGGTCCACGAGCATCTTCAGCTTCGCCGCGAAGGGCGCCGGGTCCGGCACGGACGCCTCCAGGGACACGTCGATGGCCTCCTCGAAGACGTCCAGCGCGCCGTCGGTCGGCGTCTCCTCGTCAAGGAGCGCTTTGAACGCGGCCTTGCGATACACATTTTTCAGGTTTTGCGCGCAGAGCATGGACCACTGGAGCTGCTCCGACTTGAGCGCGTTGACCACGAGCCAGGCGACGACGCGCTCGAGGTCGCTTCCATCCTCCGCCGCGGCCTCGCAGCCCGCGAGCTCGAGGCGGAGCAGGCGCCGGACCTCGGGGATGAGGACGACGCGGACCTTTTGCCCGTTGCCGACGCCGCGCATGCGGTAGACGCCCTGCGCGTAGTCGCGCCAGACCATGTCCTTGCCCAGGGTCACGAGGGCCGTGGCGTTGGCCACGTGGCGGATGTCCATGCCCGTCGTGTGGACCATGTCGTAGAACGCGAAGCGCCGCTCCAAAGGCACGCCGCACTGCTCCTCGGGCATCGACCGGCCCGTCGCTCTCACCAGGACCTGCTTCTTGTCGTCGTGGTCGAGGTAGACGACGCCGTCGCACCAGGGCAGGCCCCGCTTCAGCAGCTGGCGGGCGACCTCGAGGTTCCGGAGCCCCGTGACGAGCGCGCCGGTGTCGATCAGCGCGTGCACGCGCGGCTCCGTCGCCGCGGCCGCTAAATCGAGAACGTTCGCGACGGACCAGCCGACGTCGAGGTGCGTAATATCCGTGACCTCGGGGTCCAACACCACATCCAACATGGCCGCGTCGTCGCCCTTCTCGTAGCCGCACTTGCCGAGCTCGAGGGGCAGCAAATCCGACGGCGTGCCCGAGAAGCCGACGCGCCGCGGGAAGAGCATGTCGCCGCCGACGGCCTGGCCGCTCGCGGAGATCTTGAGGCGCTGCGTGCGCATGTGCGTCGGCATCACATTCGCGCCCAGGAAGTGGTGGATCGCGTGGGGCTCGCGGCGCCAGAGGCCGTAGAGCCGGTCCATCTGGTCCGCGTTCGACCGCTGCAGGAACTTGAGCTGGACGACCGTCTTCGAGTCGTCGTCGCCCGCGCCCCGGCCGAGGCCGCGGATGCTCCCGCCGGCGCTCAGCACCCAGAGCTCGTGGCGCCGCGACGACGGCCGGTCGCGCGCGGGGCCGATCTCGCGGCAAAAGTCGGCCGTGAGCGCGTCGGCGACGTCGTCGAAGTCCTCGCGGCGCAGGCCGCTGTAGCGGTAGGCTAAAATCGTCAGCCCGATGGTCACGTCCGGGTGGGCGAACTCCGACGCCGTCGTCGGCACGTCCTTGCCGACGAAGGGCACCGCGAGCTTCAAACGGGACCGCGGCACGCGCGGGTCGTCCTTCAGCGCGCGCGCGATCTCCCGCTCCTCGAGCAAGCCGTAGCTCACGCGGTTCACCTTGGCGAGGCAGTGGGGCATGAAGGTGCCGAGCCAGTCCGCGGCGAGGTTCAGCAGCTTCTTCTGGTGCGGCGACGCGACGAGCGCCGTCGTCGCGGACGCGAGGCGGAGCCGCTCGAGGAACCGCGCCTCGCCGGCCAGCGCGGCGCGCGCGCACTCGTCGAGGGCCCCGCCCCGCGTCAGCGCGTCGAGGGCGCGGGCGCAGGCGACGCCGCCCGCCGGGTCCGGCGGCGCGTCGTCCGCGCCGCCGGCGGCGACGTCGCCGAACGATCGGAGCCGCGCGAGCCGCGCGGCGACGGCGCGCCTGAGCCGGTCGTGGGCGTCGGCGGCGCGGGCCCGGAGCGCGCGGCGCGCGGCGTCGTCGGCGTCGACGGCGGCGGCGCGGCGCCGCTCGAGGCCGTCGACGATCGCGCGGAGGCCCTCGAGCCGCGCCGTCGCGACCTCCGTCGACGTCGCGCGCTTCGAGGCCGCGGGCTCGTCGTCGCCCGCCGGGGCCGCGTCCGGCGCGGGCCAGGGCGGCCGCGCCTCGACCCAGTCGCAGACGCCGTCCGTCGCGTCCGTCGACGCGACGCCGAGGCCCCAGAGCCGCGCGCGCGCGGCCTCGGGCTGCGCGCCGTGTCCCACGAAGACGAGGCAGCGGCTCGGCGCCACGACGGGCGCCGCCGCGCCCTCGCCGCCGCCGACCAAATCCCGCAGCAGCGCCTCGCCGTCGACCTTGGACGACGCGCGCGCGGCGTCGTCGTCGTCGTCGTCGTCGCGGCTCCGGCCCTTGGGCCGGAGCGGCCACGCGCCGCGCGCGCCGTTCTGGCACATGTGGCCGTTGTGGTAGCCCCAGCCGTTGCCGCAGCGCACGCAGGCGCCGTCCTTGACGTGGGACCGGTTGCACGACGGCCCGCAGACGGGCCGGCGCTCGCCGCCGCCGCAGACGACGCACCGGAGCCGCTTCTGCCGCGCGAGGTCGCGGCACCGCGCGAGCGCCTCGTGGCGGTCGTCGCAGCGCTTCACGGCGACGCCCAGCGACTCCTCGAGCTTGACGCAGGTCGCGGCGACGGCGCCCGCGGCGTCGCCGTCGGCCGCGCCGTCGCGGTCGAAGTCGAGCGCCGCGCCCGCGCCCGCGCGGCCCGCGGCGAAGGCCGGCGCGAGCCAGACGACGACGCTGTTGTCCAGGGACGCGTCCGGCGGGTCCTCGGCGTCCGCGAGCCGCCTCCGCGCCGCCGCGAGGCGCCCGTCGAGCGCCGCGAGGTCCCGCGCCGCCGCGAACGTCGTCGCGTCCGCCTCGCGTTCGATCGCCCTTACGGCCGCGTAGAGCTCGCCGTAGCTCCTCGCCGCGCCGAGCGCCGCCGCGAGCTCCGGGGAGGCACCGTCGGCGTCGGCGGCCTCCTCCAGGAGCCTCCGTCGCGCGTCGACGTCCGACGTCGCGACGGCGCCCCGGAGCAGGTAGTCGAGCGCGTCCGCCCGCGAGATGCCCGCGAGGTGCTGCGAGCCCTGGAGCCAGGCGAAGGCGACGGCGGCCAGGGGCGGCTTGACGTGCGCGTGGTAGTAGGCCGGGTCCAGGAGCGTGAGGTGCGGCAGCCGCTGGAAGGCCATGCGGTCGTAGCCGCCGTCGACCGCGGCGCGGAGCCGCTCTAAGGCCTCGAGCACCTCGCCCCGCGCCTCGAGGGCGTAGGACCGCCGGTGCGACGCGTAGAAGACGGCGTCGACGAGCGCCATGGGCAGGCTCCAGCGCTCGCCCGCGTCCGCGCCGTCCAGGGGCCGCCTCTCGCCCACGGGGAAGTTGAGCTCCGACTTGAGCGGGTGGAGCAACAAATCGACCTCGTCGAGGAGCATGGCGCCGCCGCGGAAGAGCTCGAGCACGCCCCGCAGCTCGTCGACGCCCGGCGCCGGCCCGGCGCCGTCGCGCGCGCGCCGCAAAGCCTCGACGTAGCCGAGCATGATCGACTTGACGGACGTCGGCGTCGCTACCACCACCGCCCTCGCGTCGCGCGCGGCGACGAGCGACGCCAGCAGCTGCGGGCTCGGCACGGTGCTGCGGTCGTAGTGCAACGTGAAGACGCGCTTCGCGATGATCGTCGCGAAGGTCGCCCGGAGCCGCGCGCGCGTCATCTCGAGGAGCGCCTTGGGCACGACCGACACCACTAAACTCTCGCCGTCCGCGAGCATGAGCGCCAGGAGCGGCGCCACGACCGTCGTCTTGCCCGCGCCCATGATCATCTGCTTCACCGTGGACCGCCCGGCGAGCGCGTCGCTCCGGAGCTTCTCGACGATCTCGACCTGCTTGGGTCTTAAAAAGAGGTTCCAGACGAACTCGAAGACGAGGAACCGCGGGTCGAGGCCGACGCCGCGGGCCGTCGCCCGCGCGTAGGCCCGCGTCGAGCTCAGCGTCGCCGCCAGGGACTTGGCGATCTGGCGGATCTGGGGCCCCAGCACCGCCGCCGCGGCCCCGCGGTCCCCCGCGGCCGCCGCGGCCGCGAGCTTCTCGTCCAACGCCGCGCAGTCGCCCGCGACGCGGCTCAGCACGCCGACGCGGTTCGCCCGCAGCATGGTCGCGGCGACGAGCTCCAGGAGCGTTTCTATGGATGCGCCGTCGAGGAACGGGTTCAACTTGCGCACGTCTTCCTCCCCTTTCGACGACAGCAACGCTCCGAAGACGAACTCGGGCCAGAGCTCCGCCGCGGAGCCCGCGAGGCGCGCGAGCACGAAGGCGCAGGTCGCCGCGGGGTCGCCGCCGGAGACGTCGTTCGCCGCCCGCGTGAGCAGCGGCACGGCGAGGGCCACGGCGACGCTGTCCTCGCGCCGCGCGGCCTCGACGTCCGCGGCGAGCTTCGATACGCCCGCGCGCGCGTCGCGCAGCGCGTCGCCGTCGCCGTCGAAGAGCGCCGCCGCGTCCGCCGGCAGGGCCGCGAGCGCGGGCTCCCACCCGCCCCGCGCCGCGGCGAGGTCCGCGGCGTCGGACCGCATGCGCTCGAGGAACGCGGCCGCGACGGGCGTCCGCGCCGCGTCGTGGGCCGCGACGACGGCGAACGGCGCCGCGAGGTCCCGCCCGCGCCTCGACGCCCGTTCCCGTCGCAACACGTGGGCCTCCCGCAAGTCCCGCGTCGGCTCGAGCGTCAGCGTCGCGAGCGCCGCGGGCGACGCCGCGAGGCGCGCCGCGGCCTTCTTCGCGGCCTCGGCCGAGTACGTCGACGCTTCGCCGCCCGCGGCCTCCCGCAGCGCCCGCAGCTGCTCGCGCTCCGACGCCTGGGCGCCCGCCGTCTCCAGCGCCTTGTTGAAGGCCGTCGACAGCTTGAGCTTCTCGTCGGGCGTCGACGCGTCCATGAGGCCCTTGACCAAAGACGCGGCGAAGTCGTCGCCGTCGCCCCGCGGCGCCGCGGTGCAGTCGAGCTTCGCGTGGGCCTTGGTGCCGCCGCCGCGGAAGAAGACGCAGCAGGGCGTGCCTACGACGCCCACGGCCGCGGCGACGTCGTCGCAGTCGTCGAAGTCGAGCGTCGCGAAGCGCGCCGTCGGCGCCGACAGCGCGAGCGCCTTGACGACGGCGTCGCTCGACCGGCACGCGGCGCACCACGACGCGCGGAAGTAGGCCACGAGGAGCACCTTGTCGTACTGGCGGGCCTCCGCCAGCCGCGTCTCGCGGTCGGCCCAGGCGCGCCAGCCGTCGCCGTCGTCGCAGTGCGCCGGCGCGCGCGGCCGCCCGTCGGCCGCGCGGTCCTCCGGCAACGCGAGGTCGAAGCCCGCGCGCTTCGCCAGCTCCAGGATCTGCGTTTCCGTGACGCCCGACGCCTCGAAGGACGACCGGCCCGCGTCGCTGAGCTCCGGCAGCGCGCACCCGTCCGCGTCGACGACGGGCCGCGACCGCCGCGGCGCGGGCAGCGCGTCGTGCGGCGGCTTCGGGGGAAACAATAAGGCCCCGCGCCGCTTGCGCAGCTTCTGCATGACGGGCACGACCTGCTCGAAGAGCTCGCCGAGGGGGCTCTTGGGCTCCGCGTCGTCGACCCAGCCGTTGAAGATGTTCGACCGCCGCTTCCGCCGCGAGTCGCGGAACCGCGGGAGCCGCACGCAGAGCTGCTTGTTGCGGCCCAGCACGTTGACCAGGGAGCCCCAGACGCTCTTGACGCGCCGGTCGCTGTAGAGCTGCGTCAGCAGCAGCGCCAGGCGGTGCGAGTCGTTGGTCTGCTTCGCCTTCTTGCCCGGGAACGACGCGAACGCCGCGCCGTCGCGCGGCCGGTCGCTGCCCACGGAGCCCCAGCCCAGGCTCCCCCAGAGCCCGCCCGTGCTCCAGGACGAGCCGCAGACGTGGGCCTTGAGGTCGCCCTGGAACAGGGCGTAGAGCAGCAGGAACCCGAAGCCGTACTTCGCGCCCGCGAACGACTCGTCGCCCGACCAGACCTGGGCAGCACAAGGGTGATTCAACGTCGCTTCAACGTGAGTGTTCCGCGCGCGCGCGTTCCAACAAAAGCATCCACGCTTCGAGACCGTTCCGAGAGATGATCGCCCGTCCAAAAATCAGCCGAAACGAGTGGAAAACGGCCGAGATATGAGCCTTTGAAGTTGGGAATTTCGCTCTCTTGTGCTGCCCTGGACCAGACCTTCTCGATGACGCCCAGCACGCTCGCGCCGTAGAGCGACGCCGGCGGCGTGTACTTGACGCTCAGCAGCTCCCACTGGCCCCGCAGACCCTCTCCCACAAAATGGCGCCGCAGCTTGGACGCCTCGCCGCCGCCGTCGGGGATCTGGAGCGGCTCGTCGCCGCCGCCGCCGTCGCCGCCGCCCGCCGCGAGCTTGAAGGTGAAGCTCTCGCCGCCGACGTGGAGCGACGTCTCGAGCTTGCCCAGGCGCTTCGCGCGCTCCAGCGCCGCGGACACCTTGGCGTCGTGCGCGACCCATCCGTTCGGCGTCTCGCGCATCCACCGGACCTTGTGGAGCGGCACGTCGTCGTCCTCCGCGTCCGCCTTCTTACCGGCCCGCGCCTTCTTCTTCGCCGCCGGCGCGTCGTCGTCGTCGCCGTCGTCGTCCTCGGACGGCGCCTCGGACGCGTCGGACGCGGCGCGCGCCTTCCGCGGCCGCTCGGGCGTCGCGGGCGGCGGGTCCGGCGCGCCGTCGACGATGGTCACCGTCGCGACGGGCGGCCGCGCGACGCGCTCGAGCTCCGCGCGCTGCTTGGCGTTCAGCTTGACGATCTTCTCCGGCGCGACGCGCGTGAGCTGCGCGAGCTCGAGGATCTGCAGCTGCTCCCAGGGCTCCTTGGACATGATCTCGTCCGCGGCGTCCTCGTCGTCGTCGTCGCCGCCGTTCTCCTCGTGCTCCTCGTCCTCCTTCTTCTCCGCGCCCTTGGACGCCGCGAGCCCGAGCGCCGCGTCCTTGGCGGCCGCGCGGCCGCCGTCGTCGTCCAAAGGCGCGAGCGACACGGCCGGGTAGCACTCCGTGCACCCGAGCGTCTCGAAGACGTCCTCGACGACGCGGTCGACCGGGACGCCGTTGACGGAGAACGACAGGCTGCCGCCGTCGGACGTGTCCAACACGCACGCGACCTCGTCGCCCTCGGACCAGAGCAGCCCGCCGGCGCCGACGCGCGCGGCCTCGGTTCCCGCGACCCAGAGCTCGCCGGAGGCGTGGAGCCCGAGGCTCCCGCCGTCGCAGTCCGGCCCGCCGAGGCACGGGTAGAGCGCGGGGCCGAAGGCCTCGGAGCCCTCGGCGACGACGCCGCAGCCGTCGCCGCGGCCGCCGGCGCCCGGCGCGTGCGTCCACCGGAGGCGCCACGCGTGCACGCCCGAGTCCCGCTGCAGGGGCGCCGTGCCGCGCACGGCGACGGCGTCGCGGCCGCGGCGCGCCTCGCGGCGCTTCGCGCTGTAGGCCTCGTACTGGTCGCGCCACTCCGCGTTCCGCCGGTCGATGGCCTCCTGGCGCTTGCTCAGGTACGCCTCCTCGCCGAGGACCATCGCGCGGTAGCCCTTGCGTCTTAGCCGAATGTCCTCGTAGTCCGACGTGCGGTAGCCCTTGAAGCCGGAGACGACGTAGGTGTCGATGTCGATGTCGTCGTCGGAGAAGTAGACGTGGAGCCCGTTGTCGCCCTCGTCCGTGACGCTCTGCTCCCGGTAGAGCTTGCCCGAGAGGAAGGCGATCTCGAGGAACGTCTGCGTCTGGGGCTCGAAGGGCGCCCACTTGGCGCGCCACTCGGCCTTGCCGTCGTCCTTGGCCCACTCCCAGCACGCGCGCGCGTCGTCGAGGTCGTCCAGGTCGTCGCGGCTCGGCAGGACCGCCGTCGCGCCGAGCGCCTCCACCCGTAGGCCGTCGCCCGCGGCCTCGAGGTCCCAGGTCCAGAGCACGTCGCCGCCGTCGTCGCCGTCGTCGGCGGGCGGCGCGTCGCTCCGGGACGACGCCGCGTGGTGGCGCCAGGCCGCGTACGCGTGGTCGTCGTCGTCCGTGAGCTCGCGCTCGATCGCGGCGACGAGCGCGGGGATCGTCCGCGCCTCGTCGCTCTTCGACGCCGCGACGACGGCCAGCTTCTTCTCGCCCCGCGACAGCACGAAGGACGGGAAGTGCGCCACGCCGCGGGCCACGGCGAGCTCGTGGAGGCCCGGGTCCGCGTCGACCCGGCAACTCGCGAAGACCGCCGCGGGGTACGCGGGCGCGAGCGCCTCCGCCGCGGGCACGAGCGACGCGCACGCGGACGACCACGACGCCGTGAACGCCGCCACGACGAGCCAGCCGCCCGGCGGCGCCGGCGGCGCGGCGCCGTCACCGGGGGCCGCGTCCTTCTCCCGCGCGTCGCGCGCCGGGAGCCGCCGCGACGCGCGCGCCAAATCGTCGACGGACCGCGCGTCCGCGGCCTCCGCGTAGGACATGCCGAAGCACGTCTCGTCGGCGTAGAGCGGCCAGCCGTCGGACGTGCGCTCGCGCGGCGGCGTCGCGACGGCGCAGGTTTTTTCGCCCGCGGCCAAAGCCCGTAGGAAGCTCCGCCGGTTGTGGCAGAGCGCGAGCATGTGGGGCTCGTGGCCGCGGTCCGCGGGCGAGTACGCGGCCGAGTCCTCGTCGACGGCGCACTTCGGCGACTCCAGGAGGCGCAGCTCGTCGCGTAATGCTAAACGGCAGCAGGCGCCGACGTGGGGCAGCTTGGCGACGTAGCGGCTCAGCTCCGTCGTGAGGTCCCACGGCAACGCCTCGCCCGACTCCGCGGTCACGAGCGACACCTTCAGGCGCACGGCGTGGGCTTCCGGCGCGCGGTCGTCGTTCGCCTCGCCCAGCGCCGTGAAGATCGCCGCCTCGTCGACGCCCAGCGCGACGTCGGACGCGACGGAGTCGCAGAGGCGGAACGCGCCCGCGTAGTCGCGCTTCAGGAGCCGTAGCAGCAGCAGGTAGAGCGCGGACGGCAGGCCCCGGGGCATGAGGAAGGCCATGGACACGTGGACGGCGTAGAGGAAGAAGCGCGTCGACGGGAAGGGCTCTTTGCCGTCGTAGGCGCCGTTGTAGGTGCCCTCGCGGTCGAGCACGAGCTCGACGGAGAACGGCTGCGTCCGCACGGGCGGCCGCCGCGGGATGACGACGGGCACGAGCGCGAAGCTGTCGCCCCGCGCGTTCGAGAGTAAAAGCGCGTGGTCGATGCCCTCGAGGAGCGGGAAGGCCGCGGCGGCGCGCTGGTCCGGCACGACGAAGAGGTCCACGTGGTCGACGCTGAATAATCGTAAGGCGCCCGCGTGGTCGCGCCGCGCGGCGAACGACAGCTTCAGGCGGGGCAGCTCCACCAAGCTCAACTCGGGCACGCCGGCGGCGATGCCGTCGTCGTCGCCGCCGGTCGCCCGCGTCCAGGCCAGCACGTGGCTCAGGCACTCGACGCGCGCGAGCGTGCCCGCCAAAGTGAACAGCCGCGACTTCCGCGGCGCGTGCAGCAGGTCCAAGAGGCGCAGCTCGCCGTCGTCCGCCGCCGGCGCCGCGCCGCAGTGCGCCGCGACGGCGTCGACGAGCGCCGCGACGGTGTCGAAGGTCCGCCCGGCCGCGGCGAGCGCCTTGACCGCGCCCGCGCAGGCGCCGCCGTCGCGGCCCGCGGCGTCGAAAACCGCTCCTAAACGCGCCCTGACGTCGAAGGGCAGGGACCGCCCCGCGCCCGCCGGCGCCCCGTCGTCCCCGGCGTCGTCGCTCTCGTGCCCGTCGCTCGCCCAGTCGTCGTCCTCCGAGTCGCTGAGCCCCGCGAAGCGCCACTGGCCCTCGCCCTCGGCCTTGGCCTCGGAGTTCGCGCCGCGCGCGTTCACGTCCTCGGGCTTGACGCCGCGCTGCGTGCCCAGGTACTGGTAGGGCCCCGAGAACTCCAAGTCGTAGGTCCGCTTGCCGTAGTCGACGCGGACGACCTCGCAGGGCAGCCACTTGTCGGCCTCGTCCGCGGCGGCCGCGGCGCTCCGCCACTCGACGTCCGCGCCCTCCCGGAACGCGAGCTCCTCGACCTTGCCCGGCTTCTTCGGGGGCGCCTTGTCCCGGCGCTTCCGCGGCTCGGCGGACTGCGCGGCGACGCGGAGGACGCCGACGTCGGCGACGAGGGCCGCGAGCGCGTCGACGGCCGCGCGCCGCCGCTTCGCCGCGGCCTTGGAGACGCGCGACACGCGCGCGCTCCGCCCGACGAGCCCCGTGCACGTCAGCGCTGTGCAGCCGCCGTGGTCCACGAGCTCCACCAATATCAAATCGTCCGACGCCTCCTTGGACCCCGCGTCGTCGTCGTCGTCGTCGCCGCCGTCGTCGAGCGCGTAGCCGCGGAAGACCTCGCGGCCGAAAGCCGCCGGGTCCGACTCGTCGCGCCAGAAGCGGAAGTCGTCGAGCAGCGTCTCGGGGATCAAGCCCCGCAACAGCCGCGGCGGCGTGTAGGTCTCGACGCCGCCGCTGAGGTTGTCCGCGTGCGCCGCGTCGCGGCGGATGACGACGGACTCGTGGCGGCCGTCGCCGTCGAGCTCCGAGGGCACGTGGTCGAGCACGCCCACGGGGTAGGCGGCGCCGCCGCCGTGGGTCCACCAGGGCGGGAAGGGCGCCATTCGCCGGCCGCTCGACGGCTGCAGCGCCGCGAGGCAGAACCGCGCGTCCGTGGCGAGGTGGAGCGACCAGTGCCACTCGCGGCCGCGCGTGCAGAGCTCGTAGACGTGCGCGCAGCGCCGCCGCTTGAAGAGGACGACGCGCTTCGCGGGCCCGCCGAGGCGCTGGTGCAGCCCCAGCAGCTCCGCGACCTCCGCCGACGCCGGGAAGGGGTCGTCGGGCAGCAGGAACTGCATCGGCGCGGGCCGGGGGCCGTCGAAGAACGCGCGGCGCAGCGGCTCGAAGACGCGCGGGATCCAGAGCTCGCTCTCGAAGAGCTCCGACGGGTCGTACTCCCGGCCGTAGGTGTCCGGGATGGACGGGCAGTCGCCGTGGGGCGTCGGCCACCACTCGATGCTGTGGTCGAGGCCCACGAGGCGGTAGACGTTGCGGTGCTCCGCGCGCTCCGAGAGCGACGCCTGGATCGCCGCGTCGCCGAAGACGACGCGCACGTCGCGGTAGCCCGCGACCGCCGATTCGAGGGCCGCGAGGTGCTTGCCCCGGAGCGTGAGCTGGCCGATCTGCGCGTCGATCTCGACGTCGAGCTCCGACGAGTCCGCGACGGACCGCACGGGTCCGCCCGCGTCGCCGCGCGCCGTCGTCGTGTAGCGGCCCCGGTTCCGCGCGCCGGCGACGCGGCCCCAGGCCGCGTCGGTGGACGCGTCGCCGTCGCCGTCGACGAAGGCGCCCGTGACCGACGTCGCCGTCGCGAGCGCGGGCGCCATGATCGCGTCGAGGCCGGCCTGGTCCGCGGCCGCCGCCGCGGCGCAGAGCCGCCGCCGCGTGTGCTGGAGCAGCTCGTAGAGCTCGAACTCCGGCACGAGAATCTTGCCGTCGTCCCGCCGGAACTTGTTGAACGTGTGGCGCGTCGTGAGAAATAGGAAGCTGCCCAGGAGGCCCGGCACCGACGCGTCGTCCGTCGCGTCGCGCCGCAGGAGCAGCTGGTGCGCGTGCAGGTCGCAGGCGAGGCGCGAGTTGCGGTCCACGAGGGCCTCGTCGCCCGGCGCCGCGCGCGTCTGGGCGTCCAAGGTCCGCAGGTACTCGTCCAGAAGCCGCCCGAACGCCGCGAGCTGCGCGCGGAGCTGCGCCGCGCCCGCCTCCAGAGCCGACGCCGCGACGCCGCCGGGCACGTCGAGGTCGCGCAGGGGCACGCCCCGGAGGCATGTCGCGTTCGCGTTGGCCACCGCCGCCGTGCCGTCGCGCGCCGCGAGCAAGAACGCGACGAAGTTGGCGACGCGCGCGCCCAGGCGCGCCGCGTAGAGGATGATGCCGACGCCGCCGTTGAAGTCGTCCGACGCCGCGTCGCACACCGCGCCCGTATCCAGGGCCCGCGCGCCCCGCAGCAACGCGACGACGTTGCCCAGGACCGCCGCGGGCGCGCGGCGCAGCTCCGCCAGGAGGTGGCCGTGGGGCGTCGCGAGTAGTTCGTTGCGCGGCGTCGGCACCGTCTCCGGCGCGACGGCCGTCGCGGCGAGGCCCAGGTGGCGGCCCGGCTCGAAGAGCACGGCGTCGAGCAGGCCCCGGAGCGGCCGGCTCGCGAGCTTGTGGACGCGGTCCTCGGACGCGAAGAACGTGAGGACCAGCGGCAGGCGGATGTAGGGCACCGTGAGGTAGCTCAGGAGCAGCTCCGCGTCGCGCTGGCCGAGCGCGGGCACGTCGTCGGCCTTGGAGTCCTGGAAGCCCGGCAGCGACGGTCGATACAAAATGTCGTTCTCCGTGATGTTCCGCCGCTGCTTCGCCGACAGCCCGGGCCCCAGGTAGGCGCCGGGGTCCGCGCGCGACGGGTAGCGGTGCCTCGGCGCGTCGTCCTCGGGGATCTTGCGCCCCGTGACGGGGTCGAGCGCGTCCGGGTCCGGCCGGCACCGGAGGCTCGCGCCGCCCATGGACACGGCGTAGCCGCCCTCCTCCGCGGACCAGCCCCAGGTGAGCTGCGCGCCGAGGCGGTCGCAGCGGCTCACGGACCGCGCGTCGCGCGAGCTCCGCTTCCGCCGGCCGCCGCCGCCGGGCCCGCGCCGCTCCGGCGCCGCCGGCGCGTCGTCGGAGGGCACGTAGTTGGCGAAGGCCGCGCGGTCCGCGTTGAGGAAGAACTTCCAGAAGAAGTTGAGGTCGCGGTACGGCGCGATCTCGGGGAAGTTCTTCATGACGTTCGACGTGCAGGGCAACGCGTCGCAGAGCTCGAGGTGCGGGTTCGGCGTCGCCAAGGACAGCTCGCGGCAGAGGTTCCGCAGCAGCGCCACCGTCGGCCGGCCCGGCCGCAACTCGAAGGCGTCCTCGAAGGCCATGATCTTCTCGAGGCCCCGCTGGTCCGGCGACGAGAAGTAGTCGAGCACCGCGGACCGGCAGACCGCGAGCGCGGGCGCGTGCGCCTCGATGGCCGCGGTCTGGGACGCGAAGGTCTCGCAGGACAGGCCGTAGCCCCGGTGGCCGAGCTGGCGGCCGCAGGCGAGCTGGCCCCGGAGCTGGCAGCAGAACGAGCTCGGCGCGTCCGCGGCGCGGCGTCGTAGAATGGCGTCCGCGATCGCGCAGGCCGCGCCGGGCACGACGAGGCACGCGAGATCCAGCGCGCGGTCCTGCTGCGTCGACAGCACGGCGGCCGTGAAGTGCTCGACGAGGCGCCGCAGCGTTAAAAGCGCCTCGACCTGCGTCGCGTAGTCGCAGTCTCCGTCCCACAGGCAGTCCGCGGCCGTCGCCGCGGCCTCGGCGGCCTCGCCCGGCGCCCAGTCCGTCGGGACGGCCTCCGGCGCCGCCTTTTCCGGCTCCTTCTTGGCCTTGCGCCGCTTCGCCGCGCGGCCCGCGGCCGGCGACGACGCGTCCGCGCGCGGCCGCGGCGTCGGCACCGCGCACGTCAGCGTGTGCTGCACGAGCGCCAGAATCAGCAGCTTGTCGTTCTTGATGGCGTGGGGCTGGTTGTCCACGAGCGAACAGAGCCGGTCGCAGGTCCGCAGCGCCTCGAGGGCCTCCTCGAAGGTTGCGGCGACCTCGGGCACGGCAAGCGCGTCGATCGCCGCGTACTTGCGCAGCGTCGCCGCATTCCCCGCGTCCGGCGCGCAGGGCTCGACGCGCCAGGCCAGGGCGTCGCGCCACTGCGTCGCCAGAGACGCCTCGAGGTCGAGGTCGACCTCGACGTTGCCGTCGCGCGGCCGCGCGCCGTCGCCGACCTCGGAGAGGATGCCCTCGGCGATGGCCCGCGCGGCCCGGGGCCCGCCGTCGCGGAACCCCGCCGGCGCGTCGGGCCGCGCGGCGAACTTGGCGGCGCCGTAGGCGAGCTGCGTCGCGACGAGCCTCGCGACCTTGGCGCCGTTCGCGTCCGGCGCGACGACCCGCAGGTCGCGGGCCACAAAGTCCGCGAGCTGCGCCTTCAGCGCCAGGCGGACCTGCTTCGCGTCGCGGCTCCGGCAGCCCCGCCGCAGCATCAGGTAGTGCAGGGCGTCGAAGAGGCAGCGCACGTAGGCCGTCTCGGACCGCTGCGGCGACCGCCACGCGCCGCGGCGCCCCGCGGCGGCCGCGCGCGCGTCGAACGCGTCGTCGCCGTCGCCGGCGGGCTCGCCGCCGTCGCGCGCGTCCCGCTCCGCCTCCACGAGGGACGCCTCCAACGTCTTGCCCGTGAGGAAGGGCAGGAGCACGTCGTAGAAGCGCCGCGTGTCGCCGTCGTGCGCGTGGACCGCCAAGTTGTACGCGGCGGCCCAGAAGACGTCGTCGAGCGCGTTCTTCTTCGGCACGTTCGCGAGGACGAGCGCGGACCGGAACTTGACCTTGCGGCCGTCGGCGGCGTCGACGGCGTGGTGCCGCAGCGCGCGCGTCGGCGCCGTCGCGACGACCACCACGGTGAACGTCCGCTCCGACGGCCGCTCGACGACCAGGAGCAGCTCGCGGCCCTCGACGAGCAGCGGCAGGAGCAGGGACTCGCCGACGTCCGCGTCGGTGAGCTTCTTCTTGATGGCCCGGAGCCAGGCGCAGAGCTGGGGGCCGCCCGGGTTCCGGAGGAGGCGGACGAGCCCCTTCATGAGCGGCGCGGACCGCGAGAAGACGTGCGCGGCGTCGGCCGCGGCCTGGGCCGCGAGCCGCGGCAGGCCCGCGAGGAAGGGCGCCTGCTGGCGCAGGCAGCGCCGCAGGGCGACGTCGAGGACCGCGTGGCTCCAGGCGAGCAAACTCGACGCCTCCAAGCTCGTGCCCTCGACGTGCGCGTCCCCAAAGGCCGCGACGATCGCCGGCGCGTCCCAGGCGGGCCGCGGCTTCGCGAAGAGCTCGGCGAGGGCGAGCTTGCCGCGCATGGCGTCGACCTTGGCCGCGTCGTCCTCCGCGACGGCCGAGAAGACCTTGTCGCGCGCGCGATGGCGCCGCACCGCGCCGTCGTCGAAGGCCTTGAGGTCCACGCGCGCGGTTCGCAACAAGATCCCGCCGGGCATCATGGCCTCGGACCGCGAGGAGAAGAGGTACAAGCCGTCGGAGCGCAGGGAGAAGCGCTCGTTCGCCGCGACGCGCTCGTGGCGCACCAAGGCCAAAGGCGTCGCCTGCACGTAGGTCCGGACCTCGCCCTTCTTGACGCCCCCCGCGCTGCGGCCCGAGCCCCCGCCGCCGCCGCAGCGCACGGAGACGACGACCCGCTGCCAGCGGCCCGGCTCCACGCGCGCCTTCGCCGTGTCGCCGAACGTGCCGAGCGCGCCGACGCCGCCCGCGCCGTTGACGAGCGCCTCGCCCTCGGACACGCGCGCGCGCCGCCGCCCGCCGCGGCTCTCCTCGCAGTGGACGAGCGCCGTCTGGAACAGGCTCAGCCCGCCCGCGGGCGGCGGCTCCTCGAAGAAGACGTCCAAGGTGACGGTGTAGTCGTTGACGAGCTCGCGCGCGGGCCGCCAGCCCTTGGCGTCGCCGCGCGCGCCCGCGGCGTCGCGCCGGTCGCCGCGCCGCGCGCCGCGGCCGTCGCCGCGCCGCGGGTCCCGCGCGTCCGGGCCCTGCGACACGAGCGCGGTGAGGTCGAGCTTGACGCGGTGGCCGGGCCTGATCTCGAGCGCGTGGCTGCCGTCCTTGAGCCTCCGGTAGGTCGCGTGGCCCGGCGCGCGCGTCGACGGGGCGGGCGGCGCCGCGGGCTTGCTCGGGTCCTCGTGGTCGTCGTCGCCGGACCGCGGCGGCGGCTCGGGCCCGAGCGCCGGCGGCCGGTCGTCGCCCTCGAAGAAGTCGTCGAGGTCGTCGCGGTCGCGGTCGTCGAAGCCGAAGTCGTCGGCGTCCTTCTCCGCGCTCGACTCGGCCTCGCGCCGCGCCGCCTCGGCGAGGTCGCGGCCGCGCCGCGGGTCGACGAGCTCGCAGCCCGCGGGCCAGTGGTCCGCGCCGCGCCGGAAGTCGAAGAGCCGGCTCGGCGTGCGGTCGTCGTCGCCGGACGCGGCGCGCCGCCGCCGGCGCCGTGGGCTGCCCTGCGCCGGCGCGTCGGGCTCGCCGAGCACGTCGCCGCCGAGGCTGCCATAGGACTGGTCGTAGGCGCTCGGCTGCGGGCCGTCGCTGTCCTCGCTCGCCTCGTCGGCGGCCGGCCGGCCGCCGTTGCCGAAGAGCTCTTCTTCCTCGTCCTCGCTGCCGCTGGAATACATGTTGTTGGCGTTGCTGCACCGGCCGCGCGCGCACGACGCGAAGGCGCAGGCGGAGAGCTCGCCTCGCAGAGTCCTCGACGCTCGACGCTGCACCTTCAAGAATTTCGGGTCCGTCGAAGCTGCCCTCGCGGTGCCGCTCGCGGCGTCGCGCCCGCTTCGAGCGGCAAGAGCCCGGCCTCGTTGAGCATCGTGCCTCGTATCACCAACGGCGGCGTCCCCCCACGCAGGGTACCGCGCGAGAGGCGCGTTCGCGCGAGCGGCCCGTTCGCGCGCGAGGTTCGCGCGTTTGAGGCTTGATACTCGAGGCTGCCGGCTTCGTCGTCGCTGGCACTCGTATTTCGGAGTTTCGTGGTGTCTATCTCGTTTTCTGAGAGGTGGTTTGCTATAAAATTTGACAACGAGTTTCGCCACAACGAGCAAACGCACGCCCCTCAGCGATTCCCTGATTTTGTTGAGGGCCGTGGGCGTCAGCTCGCGCAAATCTGGAACGCACCTCGCGGCGTGAAACACATGGAGTCCGCGGAGATCCTCGGCGAGCCAAAGGAGGTCCACGCCGACGCCGTCCTGCGCCAGCGTCGACGCCAAGCACCGACGCACCCATTTGCGACGCCTCGGACGCGTGCCAGAGAGCCTACGTGAGCACGGCTCACGTCGTTGACACCTCGCGCCGCCGCCGCCGCCACGTCTCGACGCCTCAACGCGTCACACCCTCAACCCCCCTTACAGGTCCGCGCCGACCTCCTGGAGCTCGGCGAGGGCAACGACTACGCGACGTGCCGGCGCGTCGTCGAGAAGGTCCTCGGCCGGCGGTTCCACGGCGCGCTGCCGCTCCACCCGTCCTACGTGCCCGCGCGGTGCCCGGCGGACGCCATGCCCCAGTCCGGCTGCTACGTCAAGCGCAAGCGCTGGACGGACACGCTCCACCTCGGCTACGAGCCGGGCGTCTACCTGCTCGTCGGCGAGAACCCGAACACGTCCGCGCCCGGCGCGGCCGCGCCGGCGTCCGTGCCCCCGTCCGAGTGGTGCGACACGAGCGACCTCGCGCCCTCGGAGTGGCGCAACGCCAGCGGCCTCCAGCCGGCGCCCTACGGCTTCGAGAAGAAGAACTGCGCGAGCGAGTACGTCATCTGCGACGAGCGCGGCGCGGCGTCCGGGGGGCGGGGCGATGCGTTGCGCCGCTTCCGTCGCCGCGCGCGCGCGCCCCGGAGCGCGTCGCGCGACGCTCGCCCGTCGGCAACGATGGCGCGGGACGCGACGTCCAACGCCTCGCCGCGCAGGTACTACGCCGTCCGCGGCGTCTGCTTCTTCCGCACGGAGGACGAGGCCCTCGCGAACTGGAACGCGGGCCTGCCCCTCGTCCAGGTCCTGCAGATCTCCCCGAAGGAGGCGCGGCTCGTCGCCGCGCCCCGCGGCGGCGCGCCGCCGAGCCCGAGCCCGCCGCCGAGCCTGCCCCCGCTCGCTCGCGACGAAAGCTGAGCGCCGCGGCCCGGCCGCATCGAGCGCCGCGACCAGGCTAAATTAGACGACCGCCGGATGAATGCTCCTCGGCTCCCCACGACGACGCGCGAAACGACCTCTTATTGCACGAAGACCCCGCCCCCAGTTTTCCCGCCCGGGCTCGACCGCCTCTTTCGCTCGAAGAGTCCGCCGATGTCTCCCGCCGGATCACCCAGATAAGATTCTCGTTAGATAGCATCGCGGCGCGGACGACGTCGAGCGGAGCGTCGAACGACGTCGAGCGGGGCGCGAGCGAGGTGGTTCTCGAGGGGGAGGGGGGGCGGGATCGGAACGAGGGATCGAAACGAGAAAATCATCGGAACGACGACACGGCTCAGGGGGCGGGCTCGTTCTTGCGCGGCGGCGCCGGGCCGGGCCCGACGTCGTCGCTCCGCGCGGCCGGCGCGGGCTCGTCGTCGCCGGGCGGCGGCGCGGGCGCGGGCGCCGGGCCGGGCTCTTCGTCGCCGCCCTGCTCTGCGCGCGCGGGCGCCGCC
This sequence comes from Aureococcus anophagefferens, assembly GCF_000186865.1. Lineage (NCBI taxonomy): Eukaryota > Pelagophyceae > Pelagomonadales > Pelagomonadaceae > Aureococcus > Aureococcus anophagefferens. The sequence goes on along the minus strand of NW_008705566.1, from coordinate 909,247 downwards.
GCGGTCCCGGCGGGCGCCGCCGCGAGCGACACGCGGCCCGGCGGGATGCGCGACTGCTTGGCGCCGATCTGGAAGATGACGACGAGCGGGTAGCCCGCGTTCCAGCGCGCGAGCGCGTCGCGCGCGCGGCGGTAGAACCTGCGCCGCGACTTGCGCACAGCGCACGCGAGCGACTCTCGACACCGTCGAACATGTGAAGTCGCGTTGAAGGCGCGATCGTTTCCCGCGCGGACCGGCGGACGCGACGCCCTTCATCGACCAGGTCTCCGGGCCGACGCGGTACGCCGCGCCCGCGTTCTTCTTCTCGAAGCCGGTTAGCGTCGGCTGGCGGCCCGCCGTCGCGCGCCACTCGGCGCTGCCCAGGTCGGAGAAGTCCGCAAAGGCCGGCGATGAGCCGGGCGTCGGCCCGACGACGACGTAGACGCCCGCCTCGTAGCCCCGGTCGAACCTGTGTTTTGAATCGCGTCGACGCCGTGCGACGGCGTGGCCGGGCAATAATAGGAATGATCTCCAAAAAAACGCCGGGCCGCGCGTCTCGGCCCAGGGCCGCGCCGTCGCGTAGACACCGTCCTGCGGCAGACTCGCGGCCGGCAGGGACAGGGGCACGTGGTTCGCGTGCATGCGGATGCAACCGTGGTACCGCCGGCCTAAGACCTTCACGATGACGCGCTCGATCGTCTGGAAGTCGCCCTCCTCCGCGAGCTGGAGGAGGTCCGCCCGCATGACGTCCATGTCGATGACCTTGGGCTCAGCGGGGGTCGTGCCGCCCGGCACGTTCATGGCGTCGCACGGACGCGACGCCCGCGCCCTCACGCCGGGGTGGGCGGCCGCGACGCTCCCACGCGATCGACGGCCTCGCGCGCCGACGACTTCAGGCCGACGAAGGCGTCTCAACGCGACTGTGTCAATGTGTCAAGTGTGGTTGGCTCAGCAAAATGGGTGGACCTCGGCCTACCTCGCGGCTCGCTCGCCTGGCTCTAGCCTGGGCCTGGGCTGGTCCGATCTCGGCATGAACGCAGGAGGGGGCATACAAGGCGCGCGTGGCAGTCGCGCGAGGAGCGGGCGAGAGGTGAGCGGGGCCGCGCGAGAGGGACCCCGCGCGGAAGCGGGGCGCGTCTCTCGCGAGGGGGGGCGGGCGGCGGACGTTCGAGCAAGGCAGACGAGGATTATCATCGGTGCAAGCGGAAACGACGACGGGGCAGTCGATGGAAGACGAGCGAAGGCCGGTCGCGAGACGACGGATCGGGCGGGGCGATCCACTGCTTCGGAGACCGGCGCGTCTCGCGCGCGGGGGGGGGCGGCGGCGAGCGCGGCGCGACGGACGTCACGGCTGGGTGTCGCGGGGCTCGACGACGAGGGCGGCGGCGACGTGGAGCCCGCGGTTCCACCGCGCGAGGGCCTCGGCGCCCGCGCGGCGGTAGAGCGTCGCCCGCATAGCGACGAGGTCGCCGCCGACGACGTAGGTCGCGTCAAAGTGGCGCGCCTCGACGGTCGCCACCAGCGCGTTGTCCTCGCCGAGTCGCCACTCGGCGGCGCCGAAGGCGTCCGCGTCGCGGTACGCCCACGACCGCTCGGCCGTCGGATTCGCGCCGATCGCGAGGTAGCAGCCGGGATTGTAGCGCCGGTCCACGTCGACGGTCCCGGGATACCCCTCGTCCCCGTCCGACGCCGCGGCGGGGCAGGACGTGGGCACGGCGCGCATTGGGAGCACGCCGCCGAACATGAAACCGAGCGTTTGGGAAACGAGTCGATGAGCATCGTCGATGCGTCCGGCTTCGGCGAAGGTGAGCACGTCGTCGATGGCGGGCCCCGATGTCATGGAAACGTTGCCGACGCACATATCCCAAGCACGTGGGTGTTGTTGTGTGTCAGCGCAACATGTCGAAGGCCAGATGGATGCGAGGCCTTGCTGTGATCGACGACGTCTGTTTTGTGCTTAGCACGGTGGACTTCAAGTGCAGTAATATTGAGGTTGCGTAGAGGCCTTGGGTGCAGGGAAGCAGTCAGATTAAGCCCACGGAAGTCAGATATAGACGTCGACTTAGTGTTCCCGAAGGCGCGACGACCCGCGGGACTTCCTCGAGCGCGAAGGAAACGCCCAGGGTTCCTCCGAGTCACTAAACAACAACAAAAAAATTTTACGTCTCCCGCCCGATGGCCGCCCTCACGGCGTCGACGTAGAAGGGCGCGCGGGGCACGAACTCCGCGTCGCCCGCCGCGATGCGCGCGAGCGCGTCGTCCGCGTCGACGAGGACGAGCTCGCCGACCTCGCCCGCGCCGACGCGGAAGACGGCGTCCGCGAGCGCCGCGCCCGGCGACCCGAAGGCGTCGGCGGCGTCGGGCCCCCAGGGCAGGACGAAGACGTCGCAGATCTCGAAGTCGTCGTAGGGCCCGTGCGCCGCCGTGGACCCCGACGACGGGTTCGCGCCGGCGAACGCGTGGACGAGGCCGTCGAGCGCGGGCCGCCGCAGGCCGAGCTCCTCCGCGAGCTCCTTGAGCGCCGTGTCCCGCGCGCCGTCGTCCCCCGAGACGTGGCCGGCGCAGGCGACGTCGAGCTTGCCCGGGTTCGTGTCCTTGAGCGCGCTCCGCCGCTGGAGGAGGAGCGTCGAGCCCTCGTAGATCCAGACGTCGACGCAGCGGTGCCAGTCGCCGTCGCGGTGCACGTCGCGGCGCGGCTTGAGCCGCGAGCGCGCGATCGCCGCGTTCTCCGCGGCGGTGAGCGGCCGCGCCGTCGCCGGCGGCGCCGCGAACGTCCGGAAGAGCTCGCCGCCGTCCTGGCCGCCGGCGCCCGCGGCGCGCTCCTCGAAGATCGTGCCGACGGGCGCCGTCGCGACGCGGCCGCCCGAGAGGCCGCGGCCCAGCGCGGGATCGAGGCGCGCGGCGTCGCCCCCGGCGGCGGCGGCGACGAGGACCCGCGCGCAGAGCGACCGCGCGCCCATGAGCGCTGTGTTTGCGCGCGCAAAGCCTGGCAAGTCGAGAGGCGCTCTCAGCAGAGGCGGCGCATCGAGAGGCTGCCCATCGAGGTTCTCAACTTGAACGCAAGGTCGATCTCAAGGGCCGCAAACGTCCGGGGGCTGCCCCTCTCAAAACCGGCGCAGACCCTCTTCAAAAACCGGTTTGCGGTCGCGCCGCGTCGCTGCAGCAGGACCATGGCGCTGACGAAGCGGAAGGTCAAGGGCGAGCGGCGGCGGCGGCGGTGGCAGAACTTCCGGCGGCGGCGGCGCCTGCTGGGCTTCGACGACGTGCCGGCCGTGGAGCGGCCGCGCCTGTCGACGCGGCCGACGCCCGTCGTGCTGTCGCTGCGCGAGGTCGACGGCTGGAGCGTGCCGCGGGCGCTGCGCGAGCGCGTCGGCGGCGGGCGGCGCGAGCTGCGCTGCGCGCTGAGCCTGAGCTTCTTCGACGCCGCGAGCCGGCGCTTCTTCGGCGGCACGTGGATGGGCGCGGCGACCGAGGCCGCGGGCAGCGGGTCCCTCAAGGTGAAATGCTGCGAGCTCGTGCACTGGTGCACGCGCGTCGACGACGAGGCCTGCGTCGCCGTGCTCGAGCTCGTGGCCTGCGAGGTCGACCCGGCGACGGGGCGGACCGTCGCGCAGTACGGCTGCGGCTGGAGCTACCTGCGGCTCTTCGGGCCAAACGGCGCGCTGCGCGTCGACGCGTCCGACGAGAACCCGGCGCTCCTGGCCCAGGGCGGGGGCGCCTACGAGACGCTGCCCGTCTACGACGGCACGCCGCGGCGCCTCGTCGCGGCCGCGGCGAAGCTCGGCGTGTCGCGGACGCGGCCGCGCGGCGACGGCGGCGACGACGGCGACCTCGCGCTGGCGGCGGGCGCGTCGGAGATCCGGGGCTGCGGCATCGTCTACCGCGCGCGGCGCCACGACGGCCTGCTGCGGTGCGCGCACCTCGTCGGCGAGGACGAGGTCGTCGCCGTCGACGATCTCGTGCCGGGCCTCGCGCCCTGGGGCGCCGTCGCCGACAAGGCCTCCAGGGGCGGCCGCCCCGCGGGGCGCCACCTCGAGCTCCCGCCGGCGGGCCGGTCCGTGAGCGGCCGGCGGCCCATGCTCGGCGCGGTGGTCGTCGAGGCGTCGCGCGCGTCGGGCGCCGAGGCGTGGCACCTCGCGCCGAATTTGAAGCCCAGGCTCGCGACGGAGCACGTGCTCGTGCTCGAGGAGCTGCGCGTCAAGGTCGAGGACCGGGGGCGCCTCGAGCAGGCGCTGCTCAACTACGTCGGCTTCCAACAAACTAAAACCGCGGCCGGCGGCCAGACCGTCGAGAAGCGCGAGAAGATCGTCGGCCGGCGCCTCGCCGTGGGGCTCCACAACGGCCGCGCGCTGACGCTGCGCCGCACGGAGCCGACGGGGTTTACGTACGTGGACCTGGACCGCGCGGACGGCGACGTTTTGGCCGCGGCGGAGGGCGCGCGCGTCGTGCTCCCGGGCTACTGCAAGCACGCGCTCTTCGCCGTCGTCGTCAGGGCAGCACAAGAGAGCGAAATTCCCAACTTCAAAGGCTCCGATCTCGGCCATTTTCCACTCGTTTCGGCTGATTTTTGGACGAGCGATCATCTCTCGGAACGGTCTCGAAGCGTGGATGTGTTTTTCGTAACGCGCGCGCGCGCGCGGAACACTCACGTTGAAGCGACGTTGAATCACTCTTGTGCTGCCCAGGTCGTCGTCGCGCTCGAGTACGAGGTGCGCCCGCTCCAGCGCGTGCCCGTGCTCTCCGGCGGCGCGGCGGCGCCGCAGACGTTCCGCGTGTGCCTCGGGCTCCAGGGCTACGTGCCCTTCGACGGCAAGCGGTTGCGGCTGCGCACGGGCCGCGACGCCAAGTACGTCGAGGTCGCGCTCGCCGTCGACGACACGTGCCGCGAGGTCTCGAGCCACTTCGTCTGGCCGCCGCCGCCCGACGGCGGGTCCGCGGCGGCCGCGGCGTCGCGCGGCGACTTCGACGCGGCGACGCTCCAGCGCTTCGCCGGCGGCAAGCTCGTGGGCTTCGACCTCAGCGCCGTCGACGGCAAGGCCGCGAAGCGCGGCGACGACGCGGAGCTCGCCGACGAGACGCCCGACCGCGCGTCCGACGCGAGCTCCGACGAGACCGTCGCGGACGACGAGGAGCTCGGCGACGACGACGACGACCCGGGCTCCGACAGCTCCGCGGACTCGACGCCCCGGCGCAGGCCGAAGAAGCGCCGGCCCCGGAAGAAGGCCGAGAGCTCGAGCGAGTCCGAGCCCGACTCGCCCCCGAAATCCGTCGTGAGCGGCGACAGCCGCCGGTCGCGCCTGTTCGACGACCGCGACCGGCGGCGGCGCCTCCGCTCCGCGGACGACGACGACGACGCGCGGTCCGCGGCCCTCGACGACGAGGGCGACCGCTGGCGCCGCGCGAAGCCCCGGGGCGGGGCCAACTCCATGCTCGCGTCGCTTCTGGGCGCGCCGCTCCACCGCAGCGGCGCGCCGGGCGCGCCGCCGACGGCGCCGCCGGCGCTCGGCGCGACGCTGACGACGGCCGTCGGCGGGCCGCGCGCGTCCGCGGAGGACCTGAGCCGCGCGGCGCGCGCGAAGCTCGCGCGGAACGGCTACCCGACCGTCGTCCTCGACGACGCGCGCGCGCTCGTCCCCGGCGACGCGAGCCTCGAGGCGCTGGGCCGCGGCGGGCCCCGCTACGACCTGGCCCTGGAGGCGTCGGATCCGCTGAGCTTGCACGAGGTCACGATCCAGTTCGCGGCCTTTCGCGGCGCGACGCCGACGTCCGCCCTGCCCAAGGCCCTCTACTTCACGTACCAGTTCTACAACCTGCCGCCGACGCGCACGGAGCGGCTGCGCCTCCTGCGCGCGGCCGCGGACCGCGGGCCCCTGGACCGCGGCGCGCTCGAGGCGCCGAACGACGCCGCGCGGCTCCTGGCGCGCGACTCGGGCTCGGGCGGCCGCCGGAGCCGCCACGCGGCCGACGACGAGCCGCCGCTGATCTTGAAGTACGCCGTCGACACGTCCGCGTCCATGCCCAACGAGGGCCGCGTCTTCGCGGAGTACCTGGCCCTCAAGGCGCTCTACGTCGACGTCTGGGACGCGGACTCGCGCCTCCACGTCGGCACGTGCTGCGTGCCCCTCGACAAGTTGCTGCGCCAGCGGTCGCCCGTCGCGAAGCTCGCGGCGGAGCACGCCGTCGTCGCGCCCTTCGGGCTCGTCGACGAGGGCTCCTACGGCACGATGAACGAGAACTTCGCGACGCCGGCGTCCGTCGGGGGCCGCGGCGGCGCGGCCGCGGACGCGGCGTCCGCCGGCGTGTCCGGCGCGGTCGTCGGCCACGTGCAGATCGTGTGCTGCAACTACGGCGAGGAGGGCAAGGGGAGTCTGACGACGAAGAAGGCCGACGACGAGCGGCCCCTGAAGGACGCGCTGGGCCGGAGCCTGGACTGGCGGAAGGCGTCGTCGAACCGCGGCGGCTCGAAGGACCTCGCGACGATCTACGGCGGCGTCGACGCCGCGCGCGGCGGCGACGACGCGCTCCGGCGGTCCTACGACGGCGGCAAGAAGGGCCCGCGGCGCCGGCCGGGCCACCGCGTGCGCGCGCGGCCCCTCGCGGAGTCGAACCCGGAGCTCGGCGCGCTCCTCGAGTCGCGCGACCGCCGCGGCGGCCTCTTCGCCGAGGCGCGCGGCCGGAGCGCCAGGGACGGGCCCGCGGTGTCGGCGGACAGCAACGCGGTCACCTACGACGAGGTGCTCATGATGGTGCGCCGCTTCCGCGACGACCGGGGCCGCGTGCAGTACCGGGGCCCGCTGCTGAGCCTCCTCGAGGCGCCGAACCTCAAGGCCCTCGAGGCGCAGCTCATCCGCGTGTTGACCAAGGCCGAGGCCAAGGGCACGACGCTCGAGCGGGCCTTCGCCTACTTCGACCAGGACCACGGCGGCACGATCTCCGTCGTCGAGCTCGAGGACGCGCTCCGCGCGCTGGGCTGCTTCCGGGGCGCGAACTCGGGAGGCGTCGTGCTCCTGCTCAAGCGCTTCGACGAGAACGGCGACGGCGTCATCAGCCTCGACGAGTTCCTCGCCTTCGTGCGCCAGCGGCAGCGCGAGTACAAGGAGCGTAAAGGGCTCCTGGAGCGGAAGCCCGTCGCGAACGAGGCCGCGCTCCTCGAGGCGCGCGTCAAGGCCATCTTCCTCAAGGCCGAGGAGCTCGGCGTCTCCGTCGTCGACGCGTTCAACGAGTTCGACGCCGACGGCAACGGCCAGCTCACGGTCGGCGAGTTCGGCGACGCGCTGAGGTCGCTCGGCACGTTCAGCGACCTCAAGCCCCGGGAGGTCAAGGCCTTCTTCGACCACCGCGACCGGGACGGCAACGGCACGCTCGAGCTCGAGGAGCTCTTCGCGCTCATGGGCCGCGACTACGCGGACCACCTCGTGCTCAAGCTGTCGCGGATCTTGGACGGCGTCGAGCGCAAGGGCACGATGATCGCGGACTGCTTCGCGGCCTGGGACGCGGACGGCGGCGGCTCCTTGAGCCGCGGCGAGCTGACCCGGGGCCTCCGGAGCCTGGGCATCTTCAACCACATGAAGCCCCGGGACGTGGAGAAGCTTTTGGACAAGCTCGACGACGACAAGTCGGGCGACATCGACATCAAGGAGTTCTACCTCTTCGCGAAGCGCGACTACGGCGCGTTCGTCGAGGCGCGCGTACGCGCGGTGCTCCGCGTCGCCGAGGCGAAGCACGGCGTGCCCCTGGACGCGGCGTTCCGCGAGTGGGACAAGGACGGCGGCCGGTCCATCTCCCTCGACGAGCTCCGCCGCGGCCTCGACGAGCTCGGCGTCTTCAAGGGCGTCGACGAGGGCGACATCAAGAAGCTCCTCAAGAAGCTCGACGACGACGACTCCGGCGAGATCAACATGGCCGAGTTCCTGGGCTTCGCGGGCTGCGACTACAGCGCCGTGCTCGCGCGGCGGCTCCGCGCGATCCTGCTCAACGCGGAGGAGCGCGGCACCACTCTAGAAGCCGCCTTCGCGGAGTGGGACAAGGACGGCGGCGGCACCATCGACCACGCGGAGCTCAAGGCCGGCCTGAAGGCGCTGGGCACCTTCGCGGACATGTCCGGCGACGGCCGCGACGACCAGGCGGACGTCGACAAGCTCGTGCGCTACTTCGACCGCGACGGCGACGGGTCCATCTCCGTGCGGGAGCTGCTCCGCTTCATGGGCCGCGACCCCATCTCGTCCATCGAGGCGAAGCTCCGCCAGATCGTCCACGCGTCCGGCATCGGCGCGGACGAGGCCTTCAAGCACTTCGACAAGGACGGCGACGGGTCCATCACGCGCGACGAGCTCGCCGAGGGCTTGCGGGAGCTGCCGGGCCTCGAGGACATCACGAACGCCGAGGCCGCGGCGCTCGCCAAGCTCTACGACGCGAACGGCGACGACGAGATCCAGCTCGACGAGTTCACGCGGCAGCTCGGCGCGTCCGCGGCCGTCGGCGACGCGGAGCGCCTCGTGCTCGGCGCGCTGCGCGCGGCCGTGCTGAAGCTGCGGGGCGAGGCCACGGGCCGCCGCGCGCTCGAGGACGCGCTCCAGCGCCGCGCGAGCCGCGCGGGCGTCGTCGACGACGCCGCGCTCGAGCGCGCGCTCGCGGACGTCGGCGTCGAGGGCGCCGTCGACGCCGCGACGCGGAAGCTCCTCCTCGGCCGCTTCGACGCGGGCGGCGGCGCGTCCGTCGGCGCGCTCGTCAAGTTCGCGAAGCGCGGGGGCGTGGGCACGCCCGACGAGATCGCGCGCGATCTGGGCGAGCCGTCCGCGAGCCCGACGGAGGCGAGCACGCGGCCGCCCGACGCCGCGGCGGCGCTCGAGGACCCGGCCTGCGCGAAGCTCGCGGAGCTGCTCCTGACCTTCGAGGCGTCGGGGGCGGACCTCGCCGTCGCGTTCAAGAAGCTCGACCCCGACGGCTCCGGCGACATCGAGGCCGTGGAGCTCTTCGAGGGCCTGCGCGGCCTCGGCGACGCGTTTGCCGATTTCACGTTGGCGGACGCGCGGCGCGTCGTCAAGGCGCTCGACGCGGACCGGAGCAACAGCATCGACCTCACGGAATTGCGGGCCTTCGCGCTCGCGGCGAGGCACGCGAAAGACGAGCCCGACGAGGACCCCAAGAGCCCCACGGGCGACGGCGCCCAGGACAAGGTCGGCGACCTCTTCCTCGCCTTCCAGGACGGCGGCGGCGATCTGCGGGACGCCTTCGCGCGGCTCGACGCGGACGGCTCGGGCAGCATCGACGCGGGCGAGCTCTACGAGGGCCTCAAGGGCCTGGGCCCCGTCTTCGACGACCTCACGCGCGACGACGCGAAGCGGCTCGTGCGCGTCATCGACACGGACGGCAACGGCGGCGTCGAGCTCCGGGAGATCGAGGACTTTGCGCGCGAGTTCCGCGCGAAGAAGACGGGCGGCCGCCCGGCCGCGGAGAAACGGGGCGACCGCATCGACGAGACCGCGAAGACGCTCCGCGCCGTGCTCGCCAAGGCCGCGCGGTCCGGCGCGAAGTTGAAGGACGCGTTCGCGGCCTTCGACCGCGACGGCAGCGGCAAGCTGAGCGCCCGGGAGCTGCACAAGGCGCTCAAGCACGTCGGCGGCGACGACCTCTTCCGCGACGTCACGCGCAAGGACGTCGAGGCCCTCGTGCGGCGCGAGTTCGACGACGACGGCGACGCGGAGGTCGACATCGGCGAGTTCGTGGCCTTCGCGACGAAGCCGATCGACGACGCGCCGCGGACGCCCGGCGGGCGCCGCGAGTCCGCGGAGCTCGTGCGCGAGAAGCTGCGGGCCATCCTGCTGCGCACGGAGCAGATGGGCACGTCCCTGAAGTCCGTCTTCCGCGCGCTCGACGACGACGGCAGCGGCGCGCTCTCCGTCAAGGAGCTGCTGCGGGGCCTCCGCAAGCTCGGCGTCTTCCAGGAGCTCGACGCCGACGACGTCGAGAAGCTCGTGCGCAGCGACTTGGACCGCGACGGCAACGACGCCGTCGAGCTCGACGAGTTCCTCGCCTTCTGCCGCGACGCGCCCGGGACCGGCGGGAACGTCGTCGACGACGAGGACGCGGACCTGGAGATCGTGTCGCGGAACTACGAATTCAGCCTCGACCCGGACACGCGCTGCGTCGAGAAGAAGCTGCGCCGGGCCGCGCGCGAGCTCGCGGGCCGCGGCGGCGACGTCCGCCTGCTGCTGGACCAGTACGACGTCGAGGGCGTCGGGTCCGTGATCCGCAGCGACTTCGTGCAGGTGCTCATGCAGCTGGGCCTGAGCCTCGTGGACGGCGGCGGCCCGCCGCGCGGCGACGTCGACGACGCGCCGACGCGCGCGGACGCGCTCCGCGAGCGCCAGCTCGCGCAGCTCGCGCGCGTCCGTGGCGGCGGGCCCGGCCCGGCGAACGCGCGGCGCCTGCTGCGGACGCGCCAGTCGCGGGGCGACGACGACGACGCGCGCCTCGTCGACGAGTGGGACGACCTGAAGATGGTCGAGTGGTACCGCGAGGGCTCGAAGCGCGACATGGTGAGGGGCATGCTCGCCAAGTCCATGCTCGTCACCGTGCCCATCTACCCGACCTTTGGGACGACGGCCTGGTTCGAGGTCGAGATCCACAACCCCTTCTCCCGGGCCGAGCGCTTCACCGTGGATATTTCCGCGAAGGAGCGCGAGCTCCGCCTCGTGACGTCGAGCGAGGAGTGGGCCCACCTCCGGCGCCACGTGCCCGCGGCCTTCGGGACGACGGGCGAGGGCGCCGTCGAGGCGGACATGATCGACGCGTCGGGCCCGCCGGGGTCGCCGCCGGTCGTGCTGCTCATGGCGCACGAGACGATCCGCGTGCCCTTCGCGTTCCTCACGCTCGAGCCGCCGAGCCACGAGCTCAAGTGGGGCGCGCCGAAGCACCGGGACCGGGGCGAGTCCAAGGAGGAGTCCAAGGACGCGTCCGAGGACCCGGCGCGCGTCGTGCCCGTGCGTTTTGTGGCCGCGGGCGGCTACGTCGTCGCGGCCGTCGAGGTCGAGGCTAGGCCGCGCGCGTGCGTCGTCGACCGCACGTTCCGCTTCTACCAGAGCGAGGGCGAGATCCTCAAGCGCTGCGTGCGCGTGCTGCCGCCGGCGCCGGCGCCGCTCGACAACGAGGCGGCCGTCGGCGGCTGGGCGGCCGCGCTCGCGGCGCCGCCGGACCGCGACGGCCGGTCCATGTACGTCCACTGCGTGTCCACCTGTGCGCAAATCAAATCTTCAACCCGACTTCAATGTGCGCGTATTCGAATGTTTTGACACGAGCACTTCCGCTGTGCTTCGAGAACTCGCTGAGAGCAATCGATTCGTCCAAAAATCAGCCGAATCGACTTCGATTTGACCGAGCTAGAGAATTCTGAAGTTTGGCCCCGACGTCCCAGCTCACTGGTTGATTTGCACACAGGTGTCCACGGGGCGCGGCGACGCGTCCGACGTGTCCATCCAGTGGCGCGAGGCGCCGGACTGCCCCGGGGCCCACGAGGTGCTGCTCAAATACGCGAGGGTCGGCGCGTTCCCGAGCGTCGGCGAGTTTTATGTTCTCGTCTTCCGAGACCGCTTCTGCGCGAAGCTCGCGGAGCTCTGGCACTGCGTCGTCCACAGCCGGCTCCGCGCGGACCTCAACGGCGTCGCGGGCCAGGCCGCGGGCGTCGAATTGGTCGTGCGCGGCGACCGGACGCCGCGCGTCGTCAAGGCCTACGCGGCCGTCGCGGGCGGCGCGGGCGGGTCCACGGGCGACGCGACCTTCGACCCGCCGGACGAGTTCCGCCTCGTGCCCCACGCGCACAACAAGTTCGCGGTGCACTACCGCGCGCGCGACGCGGGCGCGAAGCGCGTCCACGTCCACCTGGTCGACGCGGACACGAAGGAGCTCGTCGCGGCGTGGTTGCTCACGGCGGTCAGCAGCGCGCCGACGATCACGAAGACTTACGATGTTTGTTGCGCCGTGTCTTTCGTTGTTTTTTCGTCTGCTTACGTTCTTTCCTCCATAGGTCGAGCTCCCGATCGGCAAGGCCATCACGAAGCGCATTCCCTACCGGAACCCGTGGAACAAGCCCAAGTCGTTCGCGCTCGTGTCGTCCGACGAGTCGATCCTGCGACCGCGCGACGGCGCGGGCAAGATCACGATCCCGCCCAACGGCGTCGACTACCTGCGGCTCTACTTCCCCGCTGTGGAGCGCCGCGGCATGATGCAGTGCTTCCTCTACGTCAACTCCGAGTTCGACCAGTCCGAGGAAGTGTTCCTGCTCCGCTTGTTAGTCGCATAACGTTCGGTCTCGAATCTCCCCGGGGGTGGCGGCTAGTAAATCTATAGTACAAAGTGGGCGGGCATGTCCCAGGGCGGCAGGTCCGCGACGGAGGCGGGCGACCGCGCCGCGGCCTTGCCGTTGTCCGCGAGGCCCGAGGCGAAGGCGCGCGCGAGCACCGCGGCGACGGTCTCCGGCGCGGCGCCGGGGAGGTCGTCGCCCTCGGCGTCGCAGGCCCGCACGTCGAACGAGATCGCCACGTCGCCCGTCCGCAGGTCCGCGTCGAGCTGCGCGCCCACGTGCAGGTGCGCGCCGTCGTCGTCGAAGGGGCGGCGGAGCAGCGCCGTCACCATCGTCGCGTCGCAGACCACGACGCGGTCGTCGACGATGTGGACCTCGTCGACGCGGCTGTCGACGCTCCAGCAGACGACGTCGACGACGCGGTCGCCGGCGACGACGCTCAGGTCGACGGTCAGCGCGTCGATGGAGTCGAGGAAGATCGCCGACGCCGTCGGCAGGTCCCGCGACGCGACGAGGTCCCGGATGACGCGCCGCTTCTCGTCGCGGCGCGCGGGGCCGTACTCCTCGGAGAGCGGGTGGACGACGTCGAAGTCGAGCCACGTCGACGTCGCGTCGCGGAGCGACGGAAGCTCGCGCGCGTGCCACGCCTTCGAGAAACGGTAGTGCCTCCCGTTGACGCCGAGCACGACGAGGAAGTCGTCTTCCGGGAACGACGGGAACGCGCGGTCGCCTACCGAGCACGACGGTGACGATTTCCCACCCCAAATCTCTCGAAAATCGTCACGGCCACGGGACGCTGGCGGTCGCCGCCGCGCCGCAGGTCCAGCGCCGCGTCGAGGTCCCGGGCCGTCCGCGCGGCGGGGCCGGCGAAGAAGTCGCACGGGCCGCGCTTCCGGAGCAGGCGCGAGAACGCGCGCCGCTGAATCCACGTCAGCTCGGCACCGTCGGCGAGCGAGCCGTCGCCGGGGACGAGGCGCCGGTCGACCGCGAAGGGGCCGAAGTCGTAGCGCAGGAGGCGCTCCGTGAGCTCCTCCCAGGAGCGCGACAGGGCGCGGACGTTCCAGGCTAATTCGGTGCCGCACACGAACGAGGCGATGTGCCCTTGGAGCTCCGGCGGTAGCAGCGACATTGGGGGCTGTTCCAACTCCATGGGGACGGCGGCGGGCGCTGTGGCGGGCGTAAAACGTCGTTGTTCGGGGTCCATCAGCACGTTTGCGCCGGCCGCGGACGCCTCGATTTCAACGTCGACCTCATCGAAGCGCCACTACTAGTAGCGTCGTTGTCGCGCGTAGTTGTCGCACTCGACGCGCAACGATGCACCGCGCCGTGCTGTCCGTGCGCGGCGGCGACGCGGCGAAGCTCATCCACAGCCTGACGACGAACAACGTCACGGCGTGGATGGAGTCGGCGACCCCCGGCCTCGCCGCGGCCTTCCTCAACACCAAGGGCCGCGTGCTCGCCGACGCCGTGCTCTGGCGCGACGGCGCCGAGGACATCCTCGTCGACTGCCCGGCGTCGGCGGCGAAGGCGCTCCTGCGGCACCTCAAGATGTACAAGCTGCGGTCCGACGTGAAGCTCAAGGCGCGCGACGACCTCGCGGTCGCGACGTTCGCGTCGCCCGACGCGGCGGCGGCGGCCGTCGCCGCGGGCGACGTCGTCGCCGGCGGCGCGGACCCGCGGACGGCGCTCCTCGGCGGGCGCTGCGTCGCGGCCGCGGGCGCGGCGCCGGGCGAGCCCGCGGGCGCTTACGCGGCGCGGCGCCTCGCGCTGGGCGTCGCCGAGGGCGCCGAAGTCGTCGGCAGGATCCCCCTGAACTGCAACCTCGACGCGCTCCGGTACGTCGCCTTCGACAAGGGCTGCTACCTCGGCCAGGAGCTCACGGCGCGCGCCAAGTTCCGCGGCGAGGTCCGGCGGCGGCTCATGCCGGTCGCGCTCCAGGACGCCGCGTCCGCCGTGCTCCACAACGCCGCGCGCGCGCTGCCGCCCGCGGAGCCCGTGCCCGACGCGCCCATCGTGGGCGCGCTCCCCGCGGCGGGCGCGAAGCTCCTCGCGGCGGGCAAGGCCGTCGGCGAGGTCGTCGCCGTCGACGGCGCGTCGACGGTGGCCGTCGCCATGCTCAAGCTCGATTTTGCCCTCTCGGGGGACATCCTCGACGTCGACGTCGAGGGCACGGAGCTCAAGGCGAGCCCCTTCGTGCCCGCGTGGTGGCCCGACGAGCTCCTCCCCGAAGGGGACTAACTTGCGGCCGGGACGTCGGCCGGGTTACTAGTCCGACTCGGACTCAGGCAAAAGCGTCGCGTCGGGAAGAGATGATTAGTCGCGGCCGTACTCGGGGAGCTCGCTGTTCCAGCAGGGCGTCCGGAAGTGGAGGTAGGACATGACGAGGCTCATGAGGCCCGCGAGGCAGATGCCGACGCTCGCGACGTTGACCCAGACTTCCTGGACCTTGTCCTCATTGGGCTGGCCGGGGAAGACCATGCGTTTGCCGCGGTTCGGCAGCGCGCGCCAGCACGTCGCGTAGAACTCGATCGTGATCCCGAGGAGCGCGACGAAGCAGCCGGCCTCGACGGCGACGCCCGCGACCTTGGCGCGCCACGTGTCGTGCTCCGCGTAGGCCCGCCGGTAGACGACGAAGGCCGCGAGGATCTTGACGAGGATGATGGGGATGAGCAGGCCGTAGGTCGCCGTCCCGTTGCGCTTGCAGGACTCGAGCCACCTGGGCAGCAAAAGGGTGCGAAATTCCCAACTTCAAAGGCTCCT
The DNA here is from genome assembly GCF_000186865.1 of Aureococcus anophagefferens. NCBI lineage: Eukaryota > Pelagophyceae > Pelagomonadales > Pelagomonadaceae > Aureococcus > Aureococcus anophagefferens. The sequence continues at coordinate 894,210 of NW_008705566.1, read as the reverse complement.
ATCTCGGTCGTTTTCCGCTCGTTTCGGCTGATTTTTGGACGAGCGATCATCTCTCGGAGCGCTCTCGAAGCGTAGGTGCTGTTTCCGAAACGCGCGCGCGCGGAACACTCACGTTGAAGCGACGTTGAATCACCCTTTTGCTGCCCTGCGAGCCACGGGTAGTCGTAGAACGTCGTCTCCTCGTTCGGGAGCGACTCGTCCCAGGCGTAGAAGTCGCCCTCGCCCCCCGGTTTTTTGTGGACGAAGCCGTTGAGGCCTGCGATTGCCGTTTCCGTGCCTATCGCTCGAAACAACGCGGGACGCCGCGGCCGCGCCGACGCGGATCTCGCCGCTGCTAGCCTGGATGACGGCGAGGTTGAAGTCTTTGACGACCTCCGGGTCGTCGTCGCCGGCCATGAGCGCGGCGAAGAGCGCGATGAAGTTGACGATGGTGCAGAAGAGGATGACGCCGTAGGTCTGGCCGCGGCGGTCGTCGTACCACGGCGTCGCGCCCATCGCGCCAAAGTCGGGAAACTTCTTCCGATACACGCAGACGTGGACGAAGCAGGCCGTGCAGGGCACGCAGACGAGGAGGGCGAAGCCGATGGCCGCGGCGAATTCGAACCAGAGCGGCACGTTGTAGCTGCTTCTTTTGTCGTAACCGCCCGCGTCCGTCGGCGGCTTCGTCGGCGTCGGCGCGTCCGTCGGCGTCGGCCGTTCCGTCGGCGTGGGCGTGGGCTTCCGCGTCGCGCCCGCGGCCGCCGGGGCGTCGGAGGCGGAGAGGGTCGGGGGAAGCGTGGGGGGGTTCGTCGGGGAGAGCGACGGCGGCGATGTTGTCGGTGATGCGGTGGGCGCTTTCGTCGGCGAGGGCGTCGGGGCAAAAGTTATTGTTGGAGCGAAGCTTTCGGGGATCCCATCGAAGTCGAACTGGGCGAGGATCGAGGCCGGAACCCACCCGACCGCGACGCACCAGAGGATCGAAACGCGGCAACGCATCGTCTGGGTCTTGTGGCGTTTCCTGGCGAGCCTCCTCGCGGCAGACGCCTCGGCAGGCGAGCGCGCCGCCGATTTCTACCCTCCTTCGCGTTGGTCTTCAGACCAAACAGTATCCGCATCGACCCCCAATCAACGTTGCGCGCCCGCACGAGGTGATTCTCGAGATCGAGATGACCCTGGGTCCACCACAACACATTTTAGAGGCGGTTGTCGACGGAGACGTGGACACGGTTCGCGCATGGCTCACGTCAGACGCTCGTGACCTCAATGAAAGCTTCCCGTACGGAGATAGGCTATCCCCCGACGACGACCACCCGGAACTGTTTAAGGCACGCGGTACTCTTCTGCACGCCGCCGTCGACCCACTTGCCTTTACTCCCGATGGAGATCGGCGCGCTATGGTGAACCTGCTCTTGGCAAACGGCGCCGACGTAGAGGCGGTCGACGAAAGCGGGTTAACTCCGCTACACTACTCCGCGCACTTGGGTGACCTTCGCATGGTTGCTATGCTAGTCGAACGCGCGGGCGCTGACATCAATGCTCGAGACCAGGACGGTTGTACACCGCTCCTGTCAGCCATATTTCCAGACAAATCTCCGGACAAGTTCGAGCTCGTGCGCTTCTTGGTCATCCACGGCGCGGAACTTTTTTTACAGCAGCCGGTTTCGAATTCAGCAAGTCCGCGCCTTACACCCTTTCTCGATGTTGTGGCTAACGCGCGCGCCGGCAAAGCTGACCACATCGCCGACTGGCTCGCTAAAATCAGTGCCGCAGGGTCCTGGCGCCGATACCTCCGAGCGCCGCGACTAGCACTCGTATCTCTGCGAGCGCTCTGCGCGCGCGGCCGCGCGGCCCCGCCGGCCGTCAAACTCCGGACAATCAGCGCGGAGTCGTTGATATTCGAGCGTCTCTTTCCTGTGCCGCCTTCAAAGTTCAAGCCCGCTCCCCGTGCGCTCCCGGATGAGGTATTTTGGCACGTGCTCTCATTCTGGCGCACGAATCGCGACGACGAGTCCAAGTCGGAGGAAGTCGTCGTCGACGAGCTACGAGGCCGCGCGCCGCCCGGCTCTTTCTATGCAGTGACCCTTGGGCATTCGGAAATGGCTCAGATTAACATCCTGTCCATCAATTTCGCATGGATTACGAAGAGCGCCCCTGGGTATGCACTGCGTGTCTCTCGGGCCCCCGAGTCCATCCCTCTCAACGTCGGTGACATTATTTGCTGCTTTGGGTCGCTGGAAGTATTTGGCCGCCCTCTCTCCGAAATAGAGCGCGAAGTCCAGACTGCGCTATCCACTCCCCGCATCAGGCTACGGCTCTACCGGCCTTCCGCTGGCGTGGACGGGGCGCCAGCTGCGCGTGCTTGCGAGCTCGCGCGTCGAGCCGCCACTCCATTCTTCAATCTGGCGCACGAAGTCGAAGAGCCGGCGACTTGATCCGCGCGATAGCAAGTAAAAAGAACCCATCGTTACGACCCCCCCGCGAACGCGGGCGTCCAGATGGCGACCCTGGCGAGCTTGTCCCCGAGGAAGGCCTGGTCGTCGGCGCCGCCGCGCCGGCAGCCCGTGAAGGCGAAGGTCAGGGACGCGACGCGCATGGCGTCGCCGTCGTCGGCGAAGGTGGAGGCCACGTGCGCGACGACGGGCCACTCGGCGTCGTCGGGCGGGCGGTCCGCGTCCGGGAGCGGGTGCATGGGCACGAACGCGTCGCGGGACGCGGGGCCGCCCGGGAGGCCGAGGCGGCGGACGGCGACGACGGCGACGGCGCCGCAGGGCGACCAGGCCCAGACCCGCGCGAAGAGGTCGAGGTACGAGCCCCACAACGCGCTCCGCGACACGGGCGCGCAGCCGTCCGTCGCGACGTGGAGCCGGCCCCAGTAGTAGGCCCCCGGCGTGCCGGCGATGAAGGACTTGTCGTCATCAAACGCGTCCGTGGCCCAGGCCCCGAGCACGCGCGCCGCCGACGACGCGACGACGTGGTCCGGGTCCGCGGGGCTGTCGCGCCAGTCCTGCGCGAGGATCTCGACGACGAAGAGCGCCGGCGCGGCCGGCGCGGTCCGCGCGGCGCAGGCCACGTAGCGCAGGCGCGACAGCAGGTTCCGCCAGAGCGACCCGCTCTCGCGCGACATGTCCTCGAGCCGCGGGAAGTCGCAGACGACGCCGTCGCCCGCGAAGCGGCGGAGCGCGTGGTCGGCGCGGACCGCGAGCGCCGCCCGGACCGCGGCGCGCGGCGCGACGCCCGCGGCCGCGCGCAGGCCGGGCACGGCGAAGGCGTAGCCGGCGGCGGCCCAGCGCGCGCCGCGCCGGCCCGTCCGCTCGAGGCGGAAGAGGCCGCGCCAGCCGACGAAGCCGAGGATCTTGGCGGCGACCTCGGCGCTGAATCGGGGAAAGAGGCGGCCCGTCGCCGCCTCCGCCGCGAAGGCCGTCGCCGACGCCTCGGCAGTCGCGTCGACGGGCCGCGGCGCGTTCGGCTGCTGGAAGGCGGCGCGGGCCAACTTCAACGCCACGACGCTGTGCGTGAGGTCGAAGTCGACGCTCCAGAGGCTCGTCAGCGCGTCCATCATGCTCGACGAGGGCAGCGACATGGTTTTTTTTCGTCAGCAGAGCGTTGTTGTTGGCGCTCCTGAGTCGAAGCTCATGCCGACGCTCTCCATCGTTTGCGGGAGAAGGTCAATGGTGAAGGCCGATCAGCCGGCCGCGCGAGCCGCGGCGAGCGCCTGCGCCGTCCGTCGCGACAGGTGCCGCGACGGAGGCTCTCGGCAGAGGGGGGGGAATTGTGGCCGAGTCTCGTCGCAAGCCGCGCCGCCGCCGCCAAAAAAAAAGGCAGCAGACATCGGTGGTTACTTGGTGATGGCGGTTATCCCGGTAGCCCGGCGGAGCGCCGGGCGCCCGAGGGGCGCGGGGGGGAGAGCGTCCCCGGGACTTTGGCGAGTCGGGGCGACGTTCCGCGGCTCGGCGGGGCCGCTTAGGCCTCGTCGAGCGCGGCGACGCCGGGGAGGACCTTGCCCTCGAGGAGCTCGAGCGACGCGCCGCCGCCCGTGGAGATGTGGGACATCTTGTCCGCGAGGCCCGCCTTCTCGACGGCCGCGACGGAGTCGCCGCCGCCGATGATGGTGACGCAGCCCTTCTCCGTGAGCTCCGCGAGCGTGTCGCAGATGGCGAACGTGCCCTTGGCGAACGCGTCGATCTCGAAGACGCCCATGGGGCCGTTCCAGATGACGGTCTTGCAGTCCGCGAGCTTCTCCTGGATCTCCTTCGTCGCCTTGGGGCCGTTGTCGAGGCCCATCCAGCCGTCGGGGATGGAGTCCTGGTCGACGACCTGCGTGTTGGCCTCGGCGTCGAACTTGTCGGCGACGAGGATCTCCGAGGGGAAGATGAGCTCGCAGCCCTTCTCCTCCGCGAGCTTCATGGCGGCCTTGGCCGTGTCGAGGAAGTCGTCCTCGACGAGGGACGAGCCAACGGGCTTGCCCATGGCCTTGAGGAACGTGAAGGTCATGCCGCCGCCGATGATGACCTTGTCGCACTTGTTGATGAGGGACTCGAGGACCGTGATCTTCGAGGACACCTTGGAGCCGCCGACGATGGCGGCAAGGGGGCGCACGGGCTCGTCGACGGCGCCCGCGAGGTACTTGAGCTCCTTGGCGAGGAGGTAGCCCGACACGGAGGGCGAGAGGAACTTGGTCACGCCCTCGGTGGACGCGTGCGCGCGGTGGGCCGTGCCGAAGGCGTCGTTGACGAAGAGGTCGAAGGGCGCCGCGAGCTTCTCGACGAAGGCCGCCTCGTTCTTCTCCTCCTCCTTGTAGAAGCGCGTGTTCTCGAGGAGCATGGCCTCGCCCTCGCCGAGGGAGCCGACCATGGCGGCGACCTCGTCGCCGATGCAGTCGGGGGCCATCTTCACGTCCTTGCCGAGGCACTCGGCCATGCGCGCCGACACGGGGCCGAGCGAGAACTTGTCCTCGGGGCCGTCCTTGGGGCGGCCGAGGTGCGAGCACATGGCGACGGACGCGCCCTTCTCGAGGAGGTACTTGACCGTGGGCACGGACGCGCGGATGCGCGTGTCGTCGCCGATGACGCCGTCCTTGAGCGGCACGTTGAGGTCGCAGCGGATGAGCACCTTCTTGCCCTTGAGGTCCGCCTCCGACATGTCGGCGACGGACTTCTTGGCGTCGAGCTCGACCATGCGGCCGGCGCGGGCGGCGCCGGGCGCCACGAAGGCGTCGGCCACGGAGAGGGCGAGGGCGAGGATGGCGAGCTTCATCTGCGATTGGGGGGCGCGGTCGGTCGGACGTCTCGGGGTTCAAGGTCGGGCGTCGCGCGCGCGGGCCGCGGGATCGGGAGCGCGGGTTGCGCAGCGACGGTGGTAGCGCGTCCGGGGAGGTCGCGGGGCGTGCGGGGAGGTGCGGCGGGGAGGATGGGGCAGGGTTTCATTGGCAATGGCTGTCGGCGAGCTTGGATCCACTCGCGGACCGGCCGCGCAAAGTCCGGGCGTCGACGCCCGTCTTTTCTTGCAAAATTGCGAAGCAGGGCCATGGGAGGTGCCGCGGGGAGGGTGCGGGCGGGTGGCGCGGGTTCTGGCGGGTCGGAATGGGGCAGCGACGAACCTTGGGTTGGTCGTAGGTCAGTGCGAGGACGTGGAGATCGAGCTCGCGAAGTCAACATAAATCCTGGGAGGCGTGGGCCTTGCGTGGCGGCCCAAAAGACCCCCGGCGAACGTTTCGACAATGCCCCCGCTACCGTCTCTCCTTAAGATCCCCCAGCGTCAGCCCCCGCGCCGCTACCGCCTTCCCCAAGCTCCGCTGCGGCGGTTCGGGGTAGTTCTCGTTCGCGGCGTGGCCGAAGGACACGTAGAACAAGCACCGGGTCGCCTCGAAACAGGGCCCGCCCGCGTGGTGCAGCCGCGAATCGTACAACGACGCGTCGCCCTCCTCCAACAGCGCCAGCAAACTCGGCTGCCCGGCGCAGTACGACGTGATCGCGCGCTCCGGGCTCACGGGATCGACGAGCGCCGCGTCCATCGCGTCGTGCTTTTCCCTTGTCGCCGTGCCCGGTAAAAACCGCGTCGGCCCGAGCTCCGGGGGGATGTCCTGCAAGGCCACAAAGCAGGTGAACAGCACGGGCTCGTCGGTCCACTGCGTGTCGGCGTGCACCGGTTGCGGCGCCGCGCCGGGCTCCGCGACGATCGCCGCGCATTCCCGCAGCGGCGCGTCCAGACCGCCGCAGAGCTCCTCGAAGGCGTCGCCGACGGGTCCGTTCAATAATTCGCCAACGACCGCCGCGACGGTCGCGTCCTCGGGATCGAGGAAGACGTCCCAGCGCGTCTGCCGGTCGTCCGCCGCGGTGTCGTCGCGCGGGCCGAGGATGTTGCCGAAGCCGCCGTCGCCCGCGTCGCGCGTCGCCAACACGAGGGGCCGCAGCGCCGACGTTTTCGTCGCGTCGACGGCCTTTTCGAGCATGGCGACGTTGCCGCGGCCGGCGCCCCGCACGGTCTCCGCGAGCGGCTCGGCGGTCGGCAGCAGCTGGTACACGTCCCCGAACTCCTCGAAGGCGTCCTGCTGCGCCCAGGCCGCGGCCGCGGACCCGGACACGACGCGCGCGCGCCAGACGTTCGTGAACGCGCGCCATTCCAGACGCAGGCGCTCGTCGCCGGCGCAGTCGCCCTCGAGGTACTCGTCGACGGACGGGCGGTCCGGCCGCGCGAGAAAGGTTTCGTAGGCTTTCCGCGACGCTGGCGACGCGTCGACCAGAAACGCCTCGACGAGGCCGAGCGTCGCCGGCGAGTCGTCCGCGGCGGTGGTCTGCTGCTCCGCTTTGCCCAGGAGGTGTTCGATGAAATTGAGGCGGAGCGGCGCGACGCGCTGGTTGCGGTTAGGAGCGGTCCACGCCGCGGTCTGTCGCAGCAGCAGCAGCGCTGCGGCGACGGCGCGGCGCGGTCTTTGACGCATGCTCACAGGACGCATGCGCCGCGCACATGCACGCATGCTTGCGGGACGCATGAGTGTATGAGAGCACGGCATCATCATGGTTGAGGCCAACGCTGCCGCCGGCAATCCTAGCGCTGCCCGTAACGAGCGCGGGCCCATCGACCGCCGCAGCGTCGTCGCGCCGCGCCGCGCCGGCGCGCGACGCACGAGACGATGATGGGCGAGGATTTCACGGAGGAGGACCTCGACGCCGGCGACGTGCTCGAGGACGCCGACGACGGGGACGAGAACGGGCGCGAGCGCGAGGACAGCATCGATTTGGCGGACCTCAAGCCCATGGACGCCTTCCTCATGAAGATGGAGGATTTGGTGACGGAGATGGAGCGGCGCCACCTGCACCCGAAGGGCTTCTTCAACGACGACGCGAAGGAGCTCCAGAAGTACTTCGACCAGGAGCACTTCAAGGAGCTCGAGAAGATCAAGGAGGAGCGGCGCGAGCAGCGGCAGCGGAGCCGCATGAAGGCCCAGCTCCAGAAGAAGCGGCTCCAGCTGGAAAAGCAGCTGCGGGAGGAGCAGGACGCCGTCGCCAACGACCCCCAGATCGAGGCCTGGCTGTCCGTCGTGCGGAGCGATCAGACGCGGCCGTCCGCGCGCATCGGCGTCAACTCCGTCACCGCGAGGGCGTTGGCCAAGGCCATGTGGAACAACAAGTCGCTGACGTCCCTGGACCTGAGCCGCAACGACCTCTCCGACTTCGCCGGCGCGCAGATCGGCCGCATGCTCAAGCGGAACGCGGCGCTGGTGAAGCTCGAGCTCAACGAGAACCGGCTCGGCCCGCGCGCGTGCCACGCCTTCGGCGAGGCGCTTCATACCAATGGCACCCTCAAGACCCTGAGTCTGGAGTCGAACCCGCTGACGAACGAGTCGACGGACCAGACGGGCGTCGTGGCTCTGGCGCAGGCGCTCTCGTCGAACGCGTCGCTGACGCTGCTCAACCTGTGGCGCTGCGACCTGGGGACGACGGCGGGCGCCGAGCTCGCCAAGGCGCTGCACCTGAACTCGTCGATCATCAACCTGGACGTGGGCAACAACGGCGTCTTGGTCGCGGACAAGCGGCGCATCGCCGACAAGGTCGACGCGAACAAGAAGGAGACGCGGGCCATCGCGCTCCAGAACCACGCCTTCCAGGAGCAGCTCCGCAAGGAGGCCGCCGGGCGCCAGGCCATCGCCGACGAGGAGCAGAAGGCGCGCGAGCTCGAGGAGTGGATGGACGCGCAGAAGGACCTCCGCGCGGCGGAGCGCATGGCCGAGGCGGACGCGGAGCGCGAGAAACGGCGCGAGGAGGAGCGCGTCAAGGCCGAGGCCGAGCGCGTCGCCCGCGAGGAGAAAAAGGCCAAGGAGGAGGCCGCGAAGAAGAAGAAGGGCAAGAAGGGCAAGAAGGGCAAGAAGTGAGGGGTCCGTCGTAAGTGCGACCTTTCGAGCGCTCGGCGGGGGGCGCTGCGGTACCCGGCCACCCTAGCTTAGACGCGCGGACGCGACGACGGGGTAGCCGCCGTCGCCGTCGTCGCCGAGCATGCGCAACAGGTCCAGCGCTTCGAAAGAGTACACCTCCGCGGCCAGCGGCGCGTCGAGGGGCGCCCAGATCGCGCGGTCGATCTTCGGGCGCTTCGGCTTTGGCTTCGCGCCCCTCCTCGGCCGCCACTTGGACGTCTTCGCGAGCGTCACGTGCGGGGCGAAGTCGGGCTGCCCCGCGTGGCCCGCGGCCGTCAGCGCGGCCCCGGCCGCCGCCGCGACGGCCGCCAGCGCGCCGCCGGACGCGTCGTCGCAGCGCGCGAAGAGCACGTTAGAGCCGAAGGCGCCGAGGCCGCCGAACCGGACGGGCACGCGGTCGGCGCCCGCGGCGGCGGCCGCCGCGCGCAGCGCGGCCACGGCCGCGTCGAGCTCCGCCGCGGCGCCGTCGGCGCCGGCCTCCGTGAGCGGCAGGGCCAGCAGGCCCAGCGTGAGGTGCAGCTTCTGGCGCTTGATGAGGCAACTCCGGAGCTCGGGACACGCGGCGACGACCTCCGCTTGCACGGCCTCGGCCGCGGCGCCGAGGAAGTCCGGCGCCACGCGCAGCGCGAAGAAGTGCGTGTAGGCGGGCCGGGTGGCCTTGGGCGCTGGCGGTTTCGCAAGACGTGCAACCGTGGTTTGGGGCAGCCTCACTGCATTTGGTTGCTGCGGCAGCAGAAACGGCGCGTATTTTAACGCTACGACGCTGCCCAGCTCCTCAGCCATGCAAAGGACGAATAGAATCGATCAAAGCGCCAGCGTTAGTGTCCTTAGGCGCCGATTTTGGCGCCCATTGCGAGCTTCAACACTGCAAGTTACCTGCAACACTGTGGTTAACCCAAAATCAGACTATTCGAGGGACGGACGGCCGCCAGCGCATGGAAGACAGCTGAAGATCCGCGCAATGGAGATGAACCCGGCGACGCTCCTGTGGCTCCCCGACGACCTCGCGCACCTCATCATCGAGCACGTCGACGGCTTCGACCTCGCGCGGCTGAGCCAGACCTGCGGCCGGTGCCTCGCGGCGCACGCGGACGAGCAGGCCTGGGAGAGCGTCGTGCGCGCGCGCTGGTTCGACCGGCGCTGGCTCGGCCAGCGGCGGGGCCTGACGCGCGCGGCGAGCGCCGTCTCCGTGCGCCAGTGCGGCGCGGCGACGTGGGCGCGCGCGTACCGGGAGCTCGCGCGGCGGCAGTTCGCGCCGCGGACGTGGCTCACCCCCCGTCACGCGAAGATTGTGGCGCGCAGGAGGGTGGGGTCGGCGGCGGCCTGGGCGACGGTGGCGCACACGGCGGACTGCCGCACGGTCGGCGCATCGGGCCAGGGGAGCAGCGCGCCCGCGATCGACCTGCGCGTGCTCGTGCAGAACGTCGGCGCGGAGGCCGTGTGCTTCGACCCGGCGCGCATCGCCGTGACCTGGCTGGCGTGCGTCGACGAGGCGGGGCGCGTCGCGCCGCGGCCCTGCGAGATCCTCTTCGCCGAGATCTTCGCGCGCGGCCACGAGCGGCGCGACGCGCGGCGGCGCCCGGGCGTTGAGACGCTCGGCGTCCTCACCTGGGCCGCGGCCATCGTCCGCGTCGCCGTGCCGGACTGCTACTACGAGGGCGACTTCCTCGAGCGCGCCGTCGAGCTCCGCGTGCCCTTCGTCGAGACCGGCTCGCCGCGCCACGCGCTCTCGGCGCGCGAGAGCCGGCTCCTGCTCGAGACGGGCTCCGCGGCGCCGCAGCTCCTCACGATGCCCTTCGTCGGCCCGGAGCACGTCCACCGCTGGTACACGGAGCTCCCGGGCGGCTGCGTCGTCCTCGCCACGGGGCTCTGATTTTGCGAGCCACTTCCTAAAAAGAGTTACTTCAAAGTTCGGCCCGCTTTTTGCTCGCCGCACTCACGCATGTCTAAAAGAAGAGTTACTTCGGCCCGCGCCGACCGCCGCCTCGCTGGATGGGCGACGTCGCCGGCGCGGTGCCCGGCCGTCGGAGCTCCGCGGTCCCCGGCCGCGGCAGGGGCGTGCCCGACGACGCGCCCGGCCGCGGCAGGGGCGCGCCGCGCGACGACGCGGTCCCCGGCCGCGGCACCGTGCGCATGGACGCGAGGGACGTGGGCCGCGAGACGCCTACGTACGCCGACGGTTCGCGGTTTCCCCGCCCAAAGTCCCTCGGAGCCGCGGGGACACCGCGGCGCGCCGCTCGCCGTCCCCGGCCGCGACTCCGTCGACAGCGTCGGCACGCTCAGCGACTTCTCGGCGCGCTGCTCGCGCTCCCAGGCCTCGAGCGCGTCCATGCGCGACTTCGTGCGCGCGGTCAGGGGCACGTCGAAGCCCTCGATCTCCAGGCGGTTCGGCTTCTTCGGCGCCGGCGCCGGCGCGCCGCCGCCGCCGCCGCCGTCGCCGTCGAGGGCCGCGTCGAGGTTCGCGGCCGTCGCCTCGACGCCCTTGGGCGCCTCGGGCGGCGGCCCCGCGGCGAGCACGACCTCGGGCCGCGCCCGCGCCGCGGGGCTGAGGAGCCCCATGAGGTCGAAGATCCAGTAGTCCGCCTGGCCCGCGAGGTCCTTGGCCGCGGCGTAGGGCCCCACGAGGATCGCCGCCGCGAAGCCCGCGTTCCGCGCGGCGAGGAGGTCGCTCGCGGAGTCGCCGACCATCGCGCACCGGTTCGGCGGCGCCCCGAGGGCCCCCGCGGCGCGGAAGAGCATGGACGGCCCGGGCTTGGCGCCGAAGCCGGAGTCCGCGGCGACGACCGTCGCGAAGGCCGACGTGAGGCCCAGCCTATCGAGCCTGTGCCGAATTCAACCACTGGTTTGGGTGGTCCTGACCAAACTTCAGAATTCTCTAGCTCGGTCAAATCGAAGTCGATTCGGCTGATTTTTGGACGAATCGATCGCTCTCGTCGAGTTCTCGAAGCACAGCCGAAAGCCTCGCGTCGAAACGGTCGCATATACTCACATTGAAGTCGAGTTGAAGATTTGAATTCCACACAGTATCGAGCTGGCGCTTCGTCGGCCGCTCCTCGTCGTTCGTCGCCACGGCCAGCGGCAGGCCCGCCTCGCGGAGGTACCCGAGCAGCTCCCCCGCGCGGGGCGCCAGCGCCGCCCGCTCGCAGGCGCCGTCGGCCATGGCGTCGACGAGGGCGCGGCCCTGGCCGTACGTGTGCGCGTCGAGCCGCGCGGCGAGCCTCGCGTTCGACTCGTGGACGGCCGCGGCGCCGGGCCGGCACTTGCGGTGCCGCAGGTCGTAGCCGAGCTCGTCGGCGATGGCCTGCTGCCGCGCGAGGTCCCCGACGGCGGCCTTGCGGATGGCCGCGAAGATCGCCGGGTCCCAGGTCTCGGCGAAGTCGAGCAGCGTGCCGTCCTTGTCGAAGACGATGCCCTGGAAGCGGCTGCACAGCGGCATGGACTCGTCGAAATCGAGGTCCACATCGTCGTCGTCGCCGCCGTGGAAGTCGTAGTAGGAGGCCATTGTCTATGCCTGAGCTAGCAAGCCATCTCGTTGTGGCAATTCCAAAGTTCAAATTACAGTGCATGATGCAGTTCTGGGGGCTGCCTCGAGTTCGAGCCGCGAACCACCTCGCCTAGGTTCGTCAACGAGAAGCACGTTACCAGTCGTCGACGTCGACGGGCACGTGCGCGTGGCGCCAGCAGGAGCCGCAGCGGCCCTGGCACGCGCCCCAGCAGTCGAACTCGTATCTCACGAGGAGCCGGGCGTCCTTCGCGACGGCGCGCCGCAGGAGCTCGCCCCGCCTGGTCGACCCCGGCATGGTGCCCTTGAGGCGGCCGAGCACGCGGCTCACCGCGGCGGGGCCGCGCTCGCGGAGCGGGTCGACGACGGGGTTGGGGCGCGCCTTCATGCGGAGGATCGCCGGAGCGCGCACGACCATCTCACCAACCACAGCTCGCGAGTGGCCGAGCGAGACGAGGTAGCGCAGCGCGCCGCGGAGGACTCGCGGGTAAATGACCGGCGGAGCCTCCTCGAACGTCGACGGGACGGCGTAGTGGTCGACGAGCTTCGGCACCGCGAAGGCCTTCTTCAGCACCTTGGCGCGCGTCTTCGCGTCGTCGATGTACGGCGCCAGCTCGCGGGCGGCCTCGTCGAGGCGGCGCTTCCAGCGTTTCCGCGCGGCGGCGTCGGCGAGGCTGTCCGTCCATTTCGCGCCAAAATGCACCAGCGCGGCGCCGCCGAGGACGAATGCGATGCACAGCAAGGTGTAGGCGACCGTGTACAGGACCGAACGCAGCAACCACCACACGAGGCGCAGCACATCCATCATTGCTGCATGAGTGGGCAGCCCTCGGCAGCGATGCACAAAAGCTAGCAGCCAACCACAGCCAAGGAATCAGCAATGGAGGTTTACGCCGGAGGGTCGCGCTGGACTCGAGCCTCGAACGCGCAGGTCGGGGCAGCCGGAAACGCCCAGCCCATCACTCTATTAGCATCGATGTTGACGCCATCGAGCCGGAATCGAGCGGCGCGGCGCAGCAGTTCGCTAGCTGCCTCACCCGCAGCGTCGCGCCGTTCAGATCCGCGACCGCTGAAGACGCAACCCGCAGAACCGGACTCGCGCGCTGCCACAGCCGCGGATTCACGCGCCGCCACACGCAGAGCCACCGCGCGCTGCCACGGCCGCAACAACCGGCGGAGCCGCAAATTTGCCACAAGCACTAAAACGGGGATGTCGTCGCACCTCGTCCACGAGCCGACCGACGACGCCTTCGACCTCGACGCCGGGCCCGTGACGCTCGAGGCGGCGACGGAGCCCAAGGAGCGGCCCGGCTGGCTCGACGCGGACTCGGTGTCGCCGGCGCTCGGCCGCGACAAGGCCTTGGTCGCGCGCATGCTCGCCATGGAGCACCAGATCATGGCGGCGCTGCCCGACTATAACGTGGCGAGCTCGCGGTGCGGCGCCCTGCGGCGGACCATCTTCGCGCCGCCGCTGGCCGCGCTGCGCCGCGCGCTCCGGGACCGGTCGCTGTCGATCGCCGACGCGGCGTGGTTCCTCGCCGCGCCGTCGCGGGGCGCCGCGGCGCAGTGGCCCGAGGTGCTCCGGCGCCTCCTCGCGGGCGACGCCGACGACGACGACGACGACGAGGCGCCCAAGCTGTTCCGCTGCTGCGCGGGGCTGCTCGCGCTCGCGCATTGCGGCGACGGCGCGTTCGCGGTGCCCTTCGCCGCGGCGGGCGGCCGCGGCGCCCTCGAGGCCGTCGTTTTGGACCGCGGCGCCGAGCCGGGGGTCAAGGCCGACTGCGGGGCCGCGCTGGCGGCGCTCGGGCCGACGCTCGAGTTCGCGGCGCTCGAGCGGTCCATGGAGGCGTCGCTCGCGACCGCGGACGCGCCCGCGGCGGAGGCGGCGGACTCGGACTCGGTCGACTCCGAGGACGCGACGTGGAACCGCGTCCACTCGCCGACGAAGGCGGCCGCGCGGCCGCCCGCGGACGACGCGCTCGCCGCCGTTCTGCGCTCCGCGAAGCTCGAGGCCTTCGCTTCCAAGTTCGCCGAGG